>NC_056746.1:1139197043-1139304543 GCF_019279795.1 Protopterus annectens
TGCCACTAGTAATAGTTCTGTCTTCCTGAAAACTTTAGTTTTGTCCAAACAGAATCTAAGCTGTCTGTGTACGTCCAAAGAATGCAGAATTCTCTCCCCCTTGTTCTGAGGATTTGGATAAAAAGTTGGCAAATTAATAGTTTGGTTAAGGGCCACACTGGACACTACCTTAGGCATAAATGTTGGGTTTGTTCTCAGAGAGACCCTGTCTGGATAAAAAATTATAAAAGGTTCCACAGCCATGAGTGCCTGTAGCTCCAACACTCGTCTTGCAGAAGTTACTGCTAGGAGCAGAGCTGTTTTCCAGGATAAAAACTTTACATCAGAAGTAGCAGCTGGCTCAAATGGAGGTAAGGTGAGTTTTTCCAAGACATAATTGAGGTCCCATGCAGGTACTGGCGATATCATTGTAATTATTGTATGTTATTGTAATGAGCCGGAATGGCAGTGGCATGAATTTTAATTGATGAAAAGGATAGGCCTTTGTCCAGCATCTCATTTAATTATTGCAAAATCTGAGGAATATTTGGTACAGCTTTATCAGTTCCTTTTGCCTGGTTCCAAGCACAAAAACCTCTTCCATTTTCCAGCACAAGATTTCCTAGTACTAGAATTCCAGAATGACATCCATCACAGCTTTACTGAGAGGTGTGCTTTGTATGGCTACATAATCTGCCATGCTGCCAGGTTTAGAGTCCTGAGCTGGCTGTGCAGGATCTGTTTTGCTGGGACAGTAGATGAGGTATTTGAGGTACGGCCCAGGCTGGGCATCGAGACAAGTTCCTTAAGATCAGATACCAGTACTGGCGGGGCCAGTCTGGGGCAATCAGTATCATTTTTGGTTTCTCCTGTCTGACCTTTAGGAGTACCTTGGGGAGGAGACGCAGTGGAGGAAAGGCATATACTGATGGGTATTTCCAGTTGAAAGATAAGGCGTCCACTTTCCATGCTTGTCTGTGATGAGTCCTTGTGCAGAATCTTTTTAAGTTGGTAGTTGTGAGGGGAGGCAAATAGATCTATGTCCGGGCATCCCCATTTCCTTGTTATCATGCTGGAAGACTTGTGGATCCAGCTGCCACTTGTGGGGATCCACGAGGTTTCTGCTTAGTTCGTCCGCCACAGTATTTTCCTTTCCTGACAGGAATTGTGCCTGCAGGTGAACTTGGTAAGTCAATGCTGTGCCCCACAAAGCCATGGCTAGTCTGCAAAGGGGGTAAGAATGTGTGCCCCCCTGCTTGTTTACACACCACATGACTGTGGTGTCTATCAGTAGCCGTCCTGGATGAAGATCTGGAGCATTTCTCCCCGGGCCTCCGCTGAAAACAGGCTCTGTGGAACCTAGTCGGACTTTCCCGGTCAACAAATGATAAATAAATAAAAAATAAATAAATAAATAAAGTAGGTCCTTGAAGGCTGTCAGGACATTTTGAACAGCTAGCATTTCTTTTTGATTGATATGTAGATGCATTTGGTTTGTGGACCAGGAGCCCCGAATGCATCTCCTGCCATGTGGGCCCCCACCCCCCCAGGCAAAATCTGATGCATCTGTTGTTAGGTTCTGCCTGGCTGGGGGGTAAAGTGAATGGCTGTCACTTGTTTTGGTGACAAGCCTTCGCCCATCATCGAAACTCCTGTTGCAGGCAGGGAATGAGTAATCATCGTTTCCAGGCTGTGGCAATGTTGTGTCCAGACACTTTTTGGGTACGACTGAAGTTTCCTCATATGCACTCTTGCATATGGAATTAGTAGGGTGCAGGATGCCATGAATTCCAAAGCCTGCAGAATTTTTCTTGCAGATAACTGGGCCTTTGTTGCCAATGTTTTGAAGTAGGTAGTCAGTTGCCTTTGTCTGGCGTGAGATAAGCCATCTGGGCAGTTGTATTTAAGCTTGCACCCAGGAATATGATCTCGAGAAGGTACTACTTTTGATTTCTTTTCATTGACTGTGTACACTAGGCATGTTAAAGTCTTTTCACAAACACCAGATGCTGTAGTAGAATGTCCTTGTTCTCTGCTTGAATTAGGCAGTCATCCAAATAAGGATATATTTGTATTCCTCTTTGTCTGCAGAAAGATTATTGGTGCCAGGCACTTTGTAAAGACACTGGGCGCAGTAGATAAGCCAAAGGGCAGTGCAGAGAATCGGTAATGCATTGAGCCAGCCTTGAATATGAGTTATCTTCTGCATGATTGCCTGATTGGGACATGCAGGTATGCCTCTTTTAGGTCTAAAGTCACGAGCCAAGCCTCTTTGCCCAGCATGGGCAGGAGCTGCTGCGAGGTCAACATTTTGAAATATCCAGGAATGTGTTTAGAATACATAGGTCCAGTACTGGTCTCCAGGCTTTGTCCTTTATGGGTAGCAAGAACAGTAGAGTAAAATCCTTGTTCCTGCTCTTGCTGTGGTACTTGTTGAATAGCCCCCATGTCCATGAGGGATGAGACTTGTTTTTGTGCCTCTGCCCATTGGTGTTTTGGCAAATCTGGCCAACCCTTTGCCTTTGGCAGGGTATGGAAGTGAAACCAGTAGCCTTGTGACACTGTTTAGAACCCACTTGTCCTGGGTTACAATGCGCCAATTTGGAGGAAAAAGTGCTATTTTTACCCCTAAGGGTGCTGCCTGGGGATAAGTTTTTGGTGCAGGCAGGGGGAAGTTATTGGGACTGTTTTCTGTATGGCTGTGATTTGTCTTCTCTGCTTTTGGAGGTAGAAGCACCCCATTGCTTTGACCTGTATGAACCTTGCGCCTGGGATCTGCCTCTAGGGTGTCTGGATCTGCCCCTTTGAGGTCTGTCTGACACTGGAAAGGACCAATTCTTTGTAGGCCAGTGTCTACTAAACCTAGGTGGCTGTACTTGTAAAAAAATCTTTGACAGTTTGCATAGATTTAGCTTTGTCCTCCATTTTCTTTAACACCTCCTCTGCCTTAACACCAAACAAAGTATTGCGCTGTAAAGGTGCATTTAACAATTTAACTTTGACATGATCAGGCAGACTTTGTTCCTTTAACCCAGCATGTCTCCTAATTACAGAACCCGTAACTGTGGCCCTGCAGGAGGCCTCCAGAGAATCAAAGCCACATTGCAAAGTATGCTTTCCAACTTGTTCAGCTGCATGCAATAAATCCTGCATTTCCTGGTTTTCTGCACATTCAGAGTTTAATAACATTTTCTGTTTAAGCAATGCCATGACATGTTGCTGATATTTGAGTATATGAAACTGACAGTTTAAGGCCCTTATAGCCAAGGTAGCAGATGTGTAAACCTTTTTTCCCCATCTATCCAGTGCCCTAGAATCTCTATCAGAGGGGGTAGGGTTTTTTGCAGCGGAAGCCTTAACCCCTTTGGGAACCTGTGAAATAGTCTCTGGGTCTGCAGTAGGGTTTTTAAAAAGGAATTTATGAGAGTCAGGAACCCTGTAATATCTGTTAGGCTTAACAGGAGCTGGAGGTAAGGAGTCAGGGGTCAGACTAGACTAACACAACCTACAATGCCGAACAGGTGGAATGGCAAGGGGCCTATGTTGAGGTAGTAAAAGGAAGTCCCTGAGCCTCTTTTTAGATTCTGAAAAATCTTGGCTCTCCCAATGGAAATGCTCCCCATTGGTATGCAAAGTTTCCCCAAAAGAATAGTCCTCAGGAGGAGAAGCTGAAGGAATAGACTTCTTCAGTATCAGAATCCTCATGGGGGGGGGGGGGGGGTGAGTGAATTTTCCTGATCAGAAGAGGAATCAGAAGAAATGGAAACCTGATCTGAAGATTCATAGTCTGTTTCTTGCCTAGGCCTCTTATCAGGAGGGGGATGGGAACCCCTGATCAAGGTAATCAAGTCTTTGGCCATTTTGAGCATCTGTTTTTTGGGCATGGAGGCCTGTCCATGTGACTCTTGAGCTTGTTTACTTGTCTTTGAAGGTGCTTGTCTTTGAAATCGGTTTAATGTATAGATGTTTAGGTCTGAATACACCCTCAGAAGGAGATACCTTCTCAGAGGCTCTGGACCCATCTGAGGGAATAGTGTCAGAGGCTCCAATACTTTCAGATTCCTGCGGCATAGCCGACTCCACGTAGGCGTCGGTAGCGGCATGCAACTCAAGTAGCGGGTGTCAGGGGCTGCTAAAGCGCCTCACTGAGAACCGGTGAACGGCTTAGGAAAAGCTTAGTCTGTTTTGGGCCTCGGTTGTCTATCCTTTTCTTTGCGTTTTTTCTGAAACCCGGTTGTCGGATGGCAATCAGACGACATTTTATAATTAAATCTGCGCCCAAAATAGTTTAATGCAAAATCATACAGACGCTTAATAGTGCGTCGATTAATCTAGCACAAAACCGACAACTTGAAATGTCGTGGTCAGGGCCTAGGCAAGGAATACAGTAAGAATGAAAGTCCTTATGAGGTATTTGCTTTCCACAAGAAATACAATTAACTTTTTCTGACATCGGTCTGGAGCAAGAAAAAAAAAAAAAAAAGTTTCCCCAATGGGGTACTTAGCTTTAATGAAGACTTCGGATCTGAAACTCAAACACGAAAATCGCAGGAGTCAGCCGACCGGCACTTGCGAACTGCTTTTGTTTCAGGCACCGCGCGGCAAGAAAGACTGAGCAAAATGGTGTCGGCTGCATCTTTTATACCCCTGACAACCGGACGTCAGGGAAGAGGCGACAGCAACAGACGCAGGACCCAAGACTTTGGAATTCAGGCCGACTGAGGCAGCCTTCCAGCAGGATTTACCAAATGTAATGACTGCAACAGTGAAACACGAAGAACATCGATAAATTTTAAGGTCATAAAGCTCTTCGCTTTTTTCCTGGAAGCTTTTGATAAGTTCAGCAGACTTATTGCCAAATACGAATTTCCTGTCAAGTGGTGCATCTAAGATTTTGGTTTTAAAATCCTCAGGGAAGGGCTGAAGCCCAAGCCCGGAGTACAGAAGCTTAAGCTGCAGACCTAGCAGTGGCCTCTGCCACATCAAGGCTGCATTTTATGGAATGTCTGGCAACTTCTGATGCTAAAGACAGCTTAAATGCTACCTGAGATTTATTAGAAGAGAGTCAGGCATGGAGGAAAGCAAGGAGGATGCCTTGGACACCAAATCTAGGGCATATCCGACTATGTGGGTCTGGTACTTGTTGGCCCTGAAGGCCAGCGTGGGGGATGTTGTATATCTTTTTCCCCAATCTGTCTATGATCGTGATGTCCTTTGTCTAATAGCCGAAGGGAGGAGGAAGGAATTAGTCTGAACCATTTGTCAGGGGCCACAGCAATGACTGCCAGATCTGACACAAGTCGCTTAATGAGGTATTTATGTTCATCGGGGACCTTATAAAACCGGTCAGGTCTCTTGGAAGCTGGGGGCTGAGATTCTGGGGTCTTAGAGGCTGATGCAAATACATTCAAGGTACTCTGAGATCACCAGGGGAATTGCAGAGGGGGAGGGTGACCACCTGGATTAGTTCAAAATACCTCTTTTTAAACCTCTGTCATCTATGTGGCATCCCACTTGAAATACTCCCTCATTTTGTTAATGGTTTCCCAAAAGAAATATCCGGGTTTAACTCCATGTAAGGAGTCCTCATCAGGGGAGTAGTAGTCCAGAGAAGAAGCCAATTGGGGATGCATAGGTTAAAGACTCATCTGAGGAGAAGAGAAAAATAAAGTCTTCCTCCTGAGTATGGGTGGGATGAATGTAAGTTGCTGAGGCTGGCCTGGGACTGAGACTGAGAGCAGGCAATTTAGCAGCAGGAGAGGCTGCGGACCTAAGAGCCATAAAGGCCTGAACCAAGGACTTTGAAAAGGTATGCCAGTCTGGTTGGTCCTCTGTGTAAGACAACTGTTTAGATTTTTGCTTCCTCATAAGAGTAGTCATCTTAGTAGAAGTAGGTGGAAGTCTAGGCCTAATATCAGACGTTGGGCCTGTGGGAGAGGATTCCGATTAGTGAACTAGGCATGTATCCGGCAAAGCCTAGTTTCCCCCCCCCCCCCGTAACTCAGCCAAAGCCAATGTCGGAGCAACCTCAGAGGACATGCCTACCGGAGCTTCAAAGGAGGCTTCCACAAAGGTAGCCATAGAAACCGGCGGTTCTACCAGACGTCGCTCAGTCCCTAGATCAGTGATTGGCTGGATATCAGATGGACAGGCAGAAGTAGTAGGCCTTACAACCTTGGCCTTCTTTTTAGGAGGCTCTGCCACGACAGCAGACTTTGGCTCCATACCCAAGGCTAAACGTTTCAGTCACTGGTTTTCAAGAAAGTTTTAGGGCTGCCAGAACCCTACCAAGGTTTTTAGGTACGAATGACAGGCAGATGCTATGGTCGTGGTCTTGGCCCAAGCAGAACAAAGTTGATGCAAGACCTTGTGCGAGATCTGGGGGCTGCACTTACATTTCCCCTTTCTAGCAGACATTGGCTAAATAGTTAAGATGCAAGCAACCAAAGCTTAAGCAAAAGAAAAAAATTCCTCAACAAGGTACTTATCTGAATATCAGGCATCTGATGGGTGTTCTTCTGGAGTGAAACAATCGATCTGACATTTGACTGTGGCAGAGAAGTTCTGTGGTCAGTGCATGCAGAAGTCACATTTAAGGCCAGAGGTTTATGGCCCTGCGTGTGACGTCCCACTCATCTGACAGCAACCAGACTTAAGCTTGTGCATATGAGCCAGGCATTCGGGTCACCTGAGGCGGAGGATCCCACAATAAGAATACTGCAACATGGGAATAGAATGACATTTACAGTTTTATATGCATATGTAAAACAGAGAGAAATGTATAAAATATTCTTGAATATGCCTGCATACATATGGACATTATACTGGTGAGCAATTTTTACTTGTAATTTCGGAAAAAGAATAGTTGTGTAAAATTTCATAACCACAGATGTTCTTCTCTTACATGTTGCAGTATTTAGTGTGCGATTCTCCACCTCAGGCAACCAGAACGTCTGCTCCTATACAAAAAGCTTAAGCCTGGTTGCTGTAGGTGCGTGGAACATCACACTCAGGGCCATAAACCAGATATCTTAAATGTGAGGTCTGCACGCACAGACCACAGAACTTAATTGCCCAGTTGGGCAGTCCACTAGCATGAGCCAAATGGATGTCCACAAGACGTGTGAAGTGCCACTTGCTGGCTAGTCTGACCACAGTCTAGGTGGTGCTCCAGGGTGCCCTCTAGACAGGCCAATAGGAATGAAGGGGGACAGGTGAGAATACTGCAACATGATAGAGGACATCTATGGTTACAAGATTTCACAACTATTCTATGCCGTTCTATTCCCATGTTGCAGTACTTCTTAGTGCGGGAGTGCACCACAGCTTAGGAAGAAGGAAGGGTTGAGGTAGAGGTAGTTGATTCCAGAAAGCCCTGTAGGATTGCACTAGCAAACCCTGCTGTGCCTCTGGAGATGTGGTCCAATTTGTAGTGTCTGATAAAGGTATGCATAGAGGACCAGGTGGCCGCC
This sequence comes from Protopterus annectens, assembly GCF_019279795.1. Taxonomy (NCBI): domain Eukaryota; kingdom Metazoa; phylum Chordata; order Ceratodontiformes; family Protopteridae; genus Protopterus; species Protopterus annectens. The sequence goes on from NC_056746.1 coordinate 1,139,204,495, forward strand.
TCCAGAATGGAGGCTGCATCCAAGCCTTTGAAGAAGGCTTTGGAGGATGCTACGGCCCTGGTAGAGTGAGATCTTATCCCCTGAAGTAGCTCCTTACCATAGTAGAAGTAGCAAAAGTCGATATTTTTTCTAGTACAGCAGGAAATGGTTTGTTGGGGGACTGCTTTGCCCAAGGCTCGGGGGTGGAAGGATACAAAAGGATGGTTGGATTTTCTGATGGACTTGTTTTGTCTAAATAAAAAGTACAGTTTTGTACCTACCATAAATGTAGATGTTCGAAGATCCACATTGCTGCAGTCCTTACACTTGGGTAGTCCGCTGTCCTCGGTCGGCCCGAATATCAAAGTATTAGGCTGACGTCGGTCAAGGCGCTTAAGACTGACATCAGGACGTCAGGGTACAAATGCGCATGACCGACGTCATATCCTCAGTCTTTTCTTGCCCCAGATGTCAGAAGACCCTAAAAAGAAAGGTCAAAACCAAAAGACAGCAAAACCAACCAACCACCCTTGTACTAATTATATGTACAATATATACAAAATACACACTATGTACAACCCAGCCCACACAACCGCCTCTAACTACAGAGGGGAAGGAGGGAGGGTAAATTGGACTGCAGCAATGTGGATCTTCGAACATCTACATTTATGGTAGGTACAAAACTGTACTATGTTCTTCATCTCACATTGCTGCAGTCCTTACACTTGGGTAGAATCCCAAAGCAGAGGTAAGGGAGGATGGCAAAACTATAAAGCAGTAGGAGCTGCTAAAATGCCCTGTAAAATAGCAGTGGCAAAACCAGCCCTAGATTTAGAGTAAAGAGGAAGGTGATAATGCTTAGAGAAAGTATGCACTGAACTCCAAGTAGCTGCCTCCAAAATATCCTTAGTTGCCACCCCCCTTAAAAAGGCTGTAGAAGTGGCAGTAGCCCTAGTGGAATGAGGCCTAATCCCAGCTGGAATCTCCTTACCATGATGGGAATAACAGAAAGCAATGCAAAATCCAATCCACTTAGAAATAGTTTGTTTTGACACAGGCTTGCCCTGAGAACTCAAAGCAAATGAAACAAATAACTGCTGAGACTGCCTGAACCCTTTAGTTCTGCTCAAATATCGCAACTGCCTGTGTACATCTAAAGTGTGCAAAATCTTTTCCCCTTTATTTTGGGGATTTGCATAGAAAGTAGGCAAATGAATAGTTTGGTTTAAAGCCACACTAGAAACCACTTTAGGCATAAAGGAAGGATTAGTGCATAAAGATACTCTATCCTTATGGAAAATTAAGAAAGGCTCAACCGCCATAAGGGCCTGTAATTCAGAAACCCTTCTTGCAGAGGTAATGGCCAACAAAAAAGCAGTCTTCCATGATAAATATTTCAACTCGGCAGTAGCTGCAGGCTCAAAAGGTTGTAGAGTAAGTTTCTCCAACACAAAATTGAGATCCCAAGCAGGAGTAGGAGCTCTCGGGGGTCTTATATTCTTTGCCCCTCTAAGAAATTGCTTGAACAAAGGATGAGAAAACAATGGTGGGTCACAATCATAGTGAGCAGAAATTGCTGCAGCATGAACTTTAATAGAAGAGAAGGACAAACCTTTGTCCAGTAACTCAGTAAGATATTGAAGAGCCACACTTAAATTAGGCTCAGAAACATCAAATTCCTTTGCAGTACTCCAAAGTAAAAATCTCTTCCATTTATCTGCGTACACTTTCCTTGTACTAGGCCTTCTGGCCTCCAAAATAACATTCAAAACTTGCTGTGGAAGCTGAGACCCTCCAGGGTTCAAAACAGAATATGCCAGGCTGTTAGGTGAAGAGAGTGAAGTTTGATATTGAGTAAATGACTGTTCTCCTGAGACAGCAGGTGTGGAATCGAAGGCAAAGGCCATGGAGGCTCCCGTACCAGACTTCTCAGTAATGGGTACCAGTGCTGTCGAGGCCAATCTGGAGCTATTAAAATCATCTTTGGTTTGTCCTGTCTGACCTTTAGGAGTACCTTTGGGAGGGGAGGCAGAGGTGGAAAGGCATACACATGAAGATTGCTCCAATTGAAAGAAAGAGCATCCACTTTCCAGGCTGTGGGATGAAACCTTTTTGTGCAAAACTTTGGCAGCTGGTAGTTTAGTGGAGAAGCGAACAGATCTATGTCTGGAGTTCCCCATGACACTGTCAATTTCTGAAATACATGAGGATCCAATTTCCACTCGTGGGGATCCATAATTCGTCTGCTCAACACATCTGCTAAGGAGTTCTGTGCTCCCGGCAGAAACCTTGCCTGAAGATTTAGCTGTAAACTGAGAGCAGTCTCCCACAAAATCATTGCTTGCCTGCATAGAGGATAAGAATGCGTTCCCCCTTGCTTGTTGATGTACCACATGACAGTTGTGTTATCTGTTAGAATCAACACCTGCCCTGGAAGAAGTAAATCCTTGAAAGCTATTAATGCAAATTGGACTGCTAACATCGCCTTCAAGTTGATATGTAGATGTTGTAGTCTGGCAGGCCACGTGTCTTGTATCCACTTTCCATTTAGATGAGCTCCCCAAGCTTTGTCTGAGGCATCTGTCGTTAGAATCTGACTCGCCTCTGGCCAGGTCACAGAGAGTCCCTTGTTTAGGTGACATTACTGAGCCCACCACAAAAATTCCTTTTGAATGCAAGGTATTATCTGAATGACAGTGTCCATATCCTGGCAGTGCTGTGTCCATACATTTTTGAGATACCATTGTAGCTTCCTCATATGCAGTTTGGCATTGGGAAGCACCAGAATACAAGATGCCATGAACCCCAAGGCTTGAAGGACTGTCCTTGCAGTCAGCCTGGACTGATGAGACAATTGATGGAAGTAAAGGGAAAGATTCTTTTGTTTGTCCGGGGTCAAAAAGGCCATCTGGGATGCTGTATTCAGTCTCACACCCAGAAAGCACATGTCCTGAGAGGGTACTAGACTGGACTTTATTTCGTTCACAGAATACCCCAGGCATCTTAGCACTGCTATCACATATTGCAAATGATGAAGAAGTTCGTCGCTTCCTTGAGCCAGAATGAGGCAATCGTCCAAATAAGGATAGATCTGTATTCCTTTTAGCCTGAAGAAAGCTATCACTGGAGCCAGAACTTTCGTGAACACTCTGGGCAGTAGATAAGCCAAAGGGCAATGCAGAGAACTGATAATGAGAAGTCCCAGCCAAAACGCAGATACTTCCTGCAACTTAGCCTGATAGGAACATGAAGGTAAGCCTCCTTGAGATCCAGAGTTACCATCCAGTGATCTTTGCCCAGCAGAGGTAAAAGCTGTTGTAACGTCAACATTTTGAACTTGGGAATGTCCAGATAAGTGTTGAGGATAGATAAATCCAAAATTGGTCTCCACGTGTTCCCCTTCTTTGGTACTAGGAACAGGCGAGAATAGAATCCTAGGCCCACTTCTGGCAGAGGGACCGGCTGTATGGCCCCTATTTGAAGCAGCAGAGAAATTTGTTTGTGAGCCTCTATTCTTTGCTGAGGAGGAATGTCTGGCATGCTTTTGAAAGGAGGCAAGGTATGGAAATAAAACTTGTAACCTCGGTGTATGATATCCAATACCCATCTGTCTTGGGTAATTAAACTCCAATTCTCCTTGAAGAGTGCCAACCTTCCTCCCAAAGGTGCTGCCAGACGAGAAGGCTCTGGCAGCTGAAAAGGTAGGTCATTGGGCCTGTTTACGAAAGGACTGGCCCCTGCCCTCACCCGAAGACTGTGCAGGTGAACTCCCTGTTCTAGGCCTGAAAGAGCCCTGAGCTCTGCCCCTACCACGTCTAGATCTACCCCTAGACTGTGAATCATAAGAAGGGTACGTCCACCCCTTAGCAGGCCAATTCCTACTAAACTTCGGAGGCTGAACTTGCAAAAAATCTTTAACAGTCTGCATAGACTTAGCCTTGTCTTCCATTTTCTTTAAGACTGCCTCCACACGTGAACCAAACACATCAGACTGTAAAGGAGCATCTAAAATCCTTGTCTTAACATGCTCAGATAAATTCTGATCCCTCAGCCAGGCGTGCCTGCGAAGAACTGACCCAGTGGCAGCCACCCTAGACGAGGCCTGTACAGCATCAAAACCACATTGCAAAGAATGCTTACCCACCTGTTCAGAAACATGTACCAAATCTTGTAATTCTTTACACTCAATACCTTCCGCCAGAGCATCTACCTTAGACTTCAATTGAGAAAGTAGATAGTTTTGATATTTCAACATGTGAAACTGGCAATTTAAAGCCCTCATAGCTAAGGTGGAAGAAGTATAGACTTTCTTTCCCCATCTATCCAAAGCTCTGGCCTCTTTATCTGGAGGAACCGGATTTTTTACAACCGAGGCCTTGACACCCTTAGGTCCCTGACTAAGTTTCTGGGTCCGCCCTAGGACCCTTATAAAGATATTTATGCGCTTCAGGCACCCTGTAATACCTATCCGGTTTAACAGGAGCAGGAGGCAAAGAATCAGGATTAAGTGAAGCCTCTGCAAACACATCTTCCACAACATCCAGAACAGGAGGTATAGCCAAAGGCCTATGCTGGGGTAAAAGCAAAAATTCCCTAAGCCTTTTCCTGGAATCAGAGAAATCCTGACCTTCCCACTTAAAATGTTCCCTCATGGAATGAAGTCTCTCTGAAAAAGAAAAATCCTCTGGAGGAGAAGCAGAAGGAGTAGAATCATCCACATCAGAATCAGAATAAGGAGAATACTCCTGCAAGTCTTCAGCCGAAGACTCAAACATCCGAAGCCGGCTCAAAACTCCCCAACTCTGGTTCCACCCTAGGCCTCTTATCCGGAGGGGGCAAAGAACCTCTAATCAAAGTAATTAAATCTTCTGCCATTTTAAGCATGTGCTTCTTGGGCACAGATCCTGATGAACTAGGAGTGACACCAACAGAAGCTAAACCTGGCCTGCCTCTGGGAGAAGCCTTGGAAACAGAAGGAGAGGGCCTAACCACCCTAGGAAGGGAGGGGAGTACAGTAACCTGAGAAGCCCCTTCAGCCTGACCTGCCTCCTGAGAGGCCACATCCTGCAATAACAAAGTCTCCCCCTGGGACTCCAGAGAAACCTCCGGCGGAACCACTGGTTCCACTGACACCTCTAAAGAACCGGCGTCCGGTACGGACGACTCTTCTTGCCTGGGTTTAGCTGCTTTGTCTTTGCGCTTCTTCGAAGAAGCGGGCGTCGGAGCATCCGACGGCATATTATAATTGCACTGCTTCCCGAAGACCAACCTGGCACAATCTAACCTTCGCTTAATAGTGCGTTTATTGAACCTAGCACAAAAGCGACACCCCACAACGTCGTGCTCAGGACCCAAACAAGGAATACACAAAGTATGATAATCTCTATGCGGTATCTGTTTCCCACAAGAAATACAGTTATTCACTTTTTCTGACATCCGGTAAACCACTGAGGCAAGAAAAAACTAAAATATTCCCCAACGGGGTACTTAGCCAACTTTGACTCGGTCTGAAACTCTGAATTCGAAAAATTTCAGAACGCCGAACGGCACTTGCAACGCTGCTTCTGCATCGGACCATGCGGCAAAAAAGACTGAGGATATGACGTCGGTCATGCGCATTTGTACCCTGACGTCCTGATGTCAGTCTTAAGCGCCTTGACCGACGTCAGCCTAATACTTTGATATTTGGGCCGACCGAGGACAGCGGACTACCCAAGTGTAAGGACTGCAGCAATGTGAGATGAAGAACATCCTCAGTTGCCTGTGTATTTATTTTATTTATATTTGTTGACAGGGAGTGTCCGAATGGACGTAGGTCCATTTTCAGCAGAGGCCCGGGGAGAAAAGCTACACAGTTAAAATAAACAGACAGTAGTTGCATTGGATTACATAGCGATTAACAATTTACATAGCAATTACTTACAACATATTTACAGATGAAGAACATAGTACATCTAGGGAATGGAGTATCCTCTCACTGTCATTAGTGGGAGAGGGGAAGAAGGTGGCCAGGTGAATGGACTGGTTTAAAGAATTTGTTGACCACTTTGGGCAAGAAAGAAGGGTTGGTGCGCAGGGTCACCCTGTCCTTGTGGAAAATAGTGTAGGGTGGGCAGGCCATGACAGCTTGTAACAGACACCCTTCTAGCAGAGGTAAGGGCCACGAGTAGAGCAGTTTTCCATGTGCACATTTGGAGTGTTGCAGAGCTGGCTGGCTCAAATGGAGCCAGTGTGTTTTTCTAGGATAATGTTTAAGTTCCAAGGTGGTGAGACAGGTTTTCTTGGTGGTCTGATGTGCAAGACTCCTTTCAGGAACAATTTAACATTTAGCCTGGATAGCAAAGGGAGATATAGGGGTAAGCAGACAGATAAAGTGAACTTTCACTGAACAGTATGAAAGGACAGCCTTGATAAGTTGACACAAATAATTTAGGAGTAGAGGCCGCTAGAAAGGGATCCCTTATGCTTTGAGACATCGCTTGTAGAAACGTTATCATTTTGAAATGTAGGATCTCCTTATAGTAGGTTTCCTGGCCCCCCTCAAGACTGACAGCATGTCCTCAGAGTAGTGGTGTCTGAAGGGAATTAAAAAATTTATCACCCATAGTGTTAGGCATAACATCGGAAGGTGCGGATGAGCGAGTGTTACCTTCTGCTTTGAGTAGATGCACCTTGTGGGGCAACTTGCGACTGCCCTTGGCGAAAGTAGTAGGGGGAACTAATGCTGCTGTGGCCAGTAGGGAGTCACCAGCAAGATTTCTTGTTTGCCCTTCCTGATCTTCACAAGAACATTTGGAATGACAGGGTAAGGGGAAATGCATATAGAAACCATCCCTTCCATGAAATGTTGAAGGTGTCCACTTTCCAGGCTAGTGGGGAGTGGTCCTTGGTGCAGAATTTTTCAACTTTCTGTTCTGGGGGAGGCAAACAAATCTACTTGAGGCGTGCCCCACTGGTGGAAAATGTCTAGAAAAACTTCCCTGTTCAACATCCACTCATGATGTAGAGAAGATGATCTGCTGAGAACACTTGCCAGTTGGTTGTCTTGGGATAGGATATATGTTGCCTGCAGAGATGAGTTGTTTCTGGAGGCTAGGTCACAAATCTGTATTGCTACCCTGCATTGGAGATAGGACTTGGTCCCTCCTTGTTTGAAGTACCACATGACTGTGGTATTGTCTGCGAAAATTTAAAAGGGACCTGGTTGCACGACTGGGAGAAAAGCTTTCAGGGCCAAAAGGACTGCTGTCATCTCCCTCACATTGATATGTTTTTTTTTTCTGGAGGGTAGGGTGCCAGTTCTCCCACACCTCGAGACCTTTCATGGTAGCCCCCCAGCCCAGGTCTGATAAGTCTGTGTGCATGTATTGAGCTGGTGTTGGGGGGGGGGGTGGAGTGGAAGGCCAGGGTTAATTGGAACTTGTATCCACCACCTTATTTCGGCTTTGAGGCAGAATATGAATGGAATCTGAATTTCTAGGAGGTGGTTGTGCTGGAAACCACACATTATTCAAACACCACTGCAATTTTCTCATATGCATCAAGGCTAAAGGCAGCACAGGAATGGTGGCTGCCTAAGGCCCAGAACCCATAGGAATTTGTCTTGCTAACAGTTGCCCCTGGATAAGGTCCAGGAAATGGGCAGTAAGGAAGAGAACTTTGTTCTGAGAGAGGAATGGCTGCATCAGGTCTGTCCTGTCCTACATCCCAGAAAGATTTTGTCCTGCTGTGGGGTTTGGGATGACTTGGGGAGGTTGAGGGTGAACCCCAAGCCTTGCAGCAGAGACATGAACTGCAGATTTTTTTTTAGGGTGCCCTCTTACTAAAAGAATGAGGATGTCGTCTAGGTAGGGATAAATATGAACACCTTTGGTTCTGCAATAGGCTATTGCTGGGGCCTGGCATTTTGTGAATACCGTGGGTGCAGTAGATGAACCAACAGGCAAGGTTGTAAACTTGAAAGCGAGAACAAGGCCCAGTAAAACGTAGGTACTTTCTCTGAGAGGCTTTTAGGGGTATATGGAGGTAGACCTCCTTGAGATCCAGCATGGCTATGAATGCCTGGGCTGGCAATAGTAGAAGGGTCTGGAGGGATAACATTCTGAAAGCTGGAAGTCTTAGGAAGAGGTTTAGAAGGGCAAATCCAGAATTTGCCTCCAAGGGCAGTCCTTTTTTGGTATTAGAAATAACCTTGAGTAAAACCCTTTTCCTTCTTGCCCTGGAGGGATGGGTTCTATAGCTCCATGGTTCAGAAGATCCTGTAGGATCTGGGTAACAAGGTGTAGTTATAATTCCTGGGTGGGAACAGAATGCCCCTTGCAGGGAGTCTCCCCCCAAGGACAGAAACATCCCTCTTCTACTATTGCTAAAACCCAGTCTGTGGTGATAGTTTTCCAAAGGGGTAGGCACAGTGGGAGAGGCGGGCTGACAGAGGGAGGTGGGCAAGGAAGTCGCGCGTTGTTGGAGCCATTTCAGTCATGAAAGGGCCGTCTTTGGGTAGGTTGAGAGGAAGCTGGTCTGGAAGTGGTTTGCCTCCTTGCTCCATTCCTATGTCTCGAAAAGGAAGGAGGAGCAAAGGAGGAGGTCTTCCTGACAAAGTTAGTCATGGCTGGGTAATTCCTGTAGTATTTAGGAATGGGGGACATCAAGAGAGGTTTTACATCTTGAAGCTCCTTGCTTTTCACCTGAAGGGTTTTACAGATTTCAGCAGACTAATTCCCAAACAGGAAGTTTTGGTCAAGAGGGGCATCAAGAATTCTGGACTTTAATTCCTCCGGCAGGGGTTCAAGGCTAAGCCCAAAAATACCTGCATATCACTGATGAGGAAGCAGCAGACCTTGCAGAGGCCTTTGTTGCATCATAACTGCATTTAATTGAATGTCTGACTACTTGAGAACCCAGGGACAGTTCAGTTTTGATGCTACCTCTGTCTTGTTAGGGGAGTCAGGCAAGAGAACAGGAGAGTAGAGGCTTGAGATACTAAGTCCAGGGCATATTTTATCATATCAGTTTGGCAGTTAATAACTCTAAAGGCAAAGGTGGAGGAGGTATAAACCTTCTTGCCTATCCTGTCCAAATTCTTGTTGTCATTGTCAGTAGGTAAAAGGGACGAGGAGGGTATTAACAGACTGCTTGTCAGGGGATACAGCAATCACTGGTGGGTCTTCCAAAGGGGGTTTCACTAGGAATTTCTGTTAGTCAGGCACCTTGTAAAAACTTGCAGGTCTCTTAGGGGCAGGTGGCCATGAATTAGGATTTTTTGACACTGAAGAAAATGCAAGATAAGCGGGTACAACTGGTGGGGTGGAATATGGAGAGAGAGATTCTACTTGTAGTAATTCAAAACAACATCTCTGAGTTCGTCATTTGGGAAGTATCCCATTTGAAATATTTCATTTTGGTGATGGTCTCCACAAAGGTAATATCCTCTGGGGGAGAGTCCCCTTCTATGGATTCTTCATCAGGGGAATAGTATTCCAGTGTAGAGGCACTCTGTGATGAGTAAGTGATTGACTCAATGGAAGAGGAGGAGTTTTTCTTCTCCTACATGAAAAGTGGGAAGCTGGGCTGAAGTAGCTGAGGAAGGCCTAGGGCTGAGAACAGGGATAGTGGAGGGTGTAGAGGCCAAGGGCCTGAGAGGCATGAAGGCCTACATCAAGGACTGAGGGAAGAATTGCCAGTAAGGTAATCTCTCAGCAGAGGTAGCTAGATGCTTGCTTTTCTGTTTCCTTTTCAAAGTCGTCGTCCTGGGAGAAGGCCTAGTTTCAGGGGCAATAGTTGGAACTGGGGCTTCGGATTCTGGTATCCCAGTCGGGGGTCAGGTGAGACCTCATTCCCCCATGACATTGGTATAAACAGACGTCTGAACTACCTCTGTGGACGTGCTGGCCATTACTTCAGAAACAGCTTCAAGGGGAGGTGAAGTAGACGTCTGTAACAGACATCTCTCCGCTCCTAAATCGGAAGCTGGCGGGGCATCCAATGGAGAAGGGGCAGTAGTAGTAGGCTATGACAACTTGGCCTTTTTGCATAGAGGCTCTGCTGGGGCAGCAAACTCTGGATCCATCCTAAGCGCTAATTTCTTTAGCCTCTGGTTTTCTAAGTAAAGATTAAGGGCGGCCAGACTGCTTCTGAGCATCTTTAGGACGAATGACTGGCAAACTGGACAAGAGGTATGGTCGTGCCCCCAACCTAGGCAAAAAACGCAACAGTCATGCAAGTCTTTGAGGAATCTGATGCCTGCATTGGCATTTACCCTTCTTAGCAAACATCGGCTAAAAGCAGGGGATAACAAAATTACAGTTGTGTACACTTACCATAAATGTAGTTGTTCGAGTGTATTCACTGTTGCAGTCATCACATTTGGGTTATCTGCTTACAGTAGCCCTCAGGTCGGCCTGATTAACAAAGTCTTGGGTCCTGCATCGGTTGCGGTCTCATCTTCCATGACGTCAGGTAGTCAGGGATATACAGCATGCAGCCGACGCCATTTTATCAGTTTTTCTTGCCCCAGATGTCCGGTGCCCACATAATGGGAAGCAATTATATACAAGCTTATACCTCCAACAAAAAGCAAACACACCAGAAAGCTTTAAGCATAGTAAACAAGAATAGAGGTATAGACAAATAGAAGTCAGGGGGCTGGAGGGAGGGTAACCAAGACTGCAACAGTGAATACACTCTATTATCTACATTTATGGCAAGTGTACACAACTGTACTGTGTTCATGTTTCACTGTTGCAGTCATCACATTTGGGTAGATTCCCAAAGCTAAGGATGGGAGAAGGCAATTAGATAGCATCAGGACCAGCTAGAAGGCCCTGCAGGAATGCAGTGGCAAAGCTAGCTCTGGATTTAGAAAAAAATGGCTAGTGGTAATGCTTGGTGAAGGTATGTACAGAACTCCAGGTAATAGCTTCTAGGATGTCTCTTGTAGGGACACCTCCGAGAAAGGCTGTAGAGGTAGATGCAGCCCTGGTTGAATGTGGTCTTATCCTCTGTGGGGTAGGTTTTCTATGGTGCTTATAGCAGAAATGAATGCAATGGCCAATCCACTTTAAAATGGTTTGGTTTGAAATAGCTTTCCCCTCTGCCCCTGCAGCAAATGCAACCAGCAGCTGTTCAGATTTCCTTTTGAGGTTTAGTCCTGTCCAAGTAGAATCTAAGCTATCTGTGCACATCCAAAGAGTGCAGTATCCGTTCCCCTTTGTTCTGTGGGTTAGGAAAGAAGGTAGTCAAATGAATGGACTGATTTAGAGCCACACTGGATACAACCTTGGGCAAGAAGGAGGGATTGGCTCTGAGGGACACCCTGTCCGCATGAAAGATGATGAAAGGTTCCCTGTCATAAGGGATGCAATTCAGATACCCTTCTTGCAGAAGTGATTGCCAAAAGGAAAGCGGTTTTCCAGGAAAGAACTTTTAAATTTGCAGTAGCAGTCGGCTCGAAATGTGGAACAGTGAGTTTCTCCAAGACAAAGTTAAGATCCCAGGCTGGAGTTGGAGCTCTCCTGGGTGGCCTTAGATTTTTGGCCCCTCTGAGGAACTGCTTGAGCAGTGGGTGAGAAGAGGGGAGGCGCTCTGTGCTATAATGAGCTGAAATGGATGAGACATGAATTTTGATGGAGGATAAAGACAAACCCTTCTGAAGCATCTCAGTCAATTATTGTAGAATCTGAGGTAAATTGGGCACTGCTGCGTTCATTCCTTGAGATTTGTTCAAAGCACAGAATGTTTTCCAGTTTGCAGCATAAGATTTTCTAGTACTAGGCCTCCTTGCCTCTAAAATGACATCCATCACTGATTTACTGAGGGATGGTAAAGGAGAGATTAGATAATTAGCCAGGCTGCTAGGTTCAGGGTTTGCAGCTGAGGGTGCAGAATCATGTTCTCCTGCTGAGACAATAGGGAAGGAGTCCGAGGCAGGTGCCATGGAGCCAAGCATGATACACTGCGCAACAGTGGGTACCAGTGTTGGCGGGGCCAATCTGGTGCAATTAAAATCGTCCTAGGTTTGTCCTGTTTGATCTTTAGTAGTACCTCGGACAGCAGAGGAGGAAAGGCATAAACTGATAGGTTTTTCCAGCTGAGGGATAGAGGATCCACTTTCCAAGCTTGCTTGGGGGGAATCCTTGTGCACAATTTGTCCAGTTGATGGTTCTGGGAGGAGGCAAACAGGTGTATATCTGGGCTCCACCGTTTGCTTGTCAACATGTTGAAAATCCTTGGTTCCAGTTTCTACTCGTGTGGGTCCATGAGGTTTCTGCTTAGTCCGTCTGCTAGTGTATTTAGTATTCCTGGCAGGAACTGAGCTTGTAGATTTACTTGGTAGCTCAAGGCTGTGTTCCAAAAGTCTGCATAGGGGGTACGAATGTGTACCCCCCTGATTGTTTATGTACCACATGACAGTGTTGTCAGTATTCACCATTAGTTTTCCTGGAAGAATGTGGTCCTTGGAGGCTGCCAGAGCTTTCTGTACAGCTAACATTTCCTTTTGATTTATGTGCAGGTGCATTTGAATTGGGTTCCATTTGGATTGAATGCACTTCCCTGCCAGGTGACCCCCCCCCATGCATAGTCTGAAGCGTCTGTTAAGATTTGTTTGGCAGGGGGTAATGTGAATGGTAGTCCCCTGTTTTGGTGGCAGGCCTCTGCCCACCAAAGGAATTCTAGGCATAGGCAAGGTACGACAGGAATCCTTGCTTCCAGATCCTGTGAATGTTGACACCATAGGCTTTTGAGATACCATTGTAGTTTCCTCATATGCAGCCTTGCATATGGAATTAAAAGAATGCAGGAGGCCATGAACCCCAGGGTTTGCAGTATTTGCCTTGCAGATACCTGGGTTTTTGTGGCCACTTGTTTAAAGTAAGTTGTCAAATGTATCCATTTTTCTGACGTGAGGAAAGCCATCTGGGAAGTTGCATTCAAGCTTGCTCCCACAAACATAATTTGCTGACAAAGTACCAGGTGGGATTTCTTTTCGTTTATGGTGAACCCCAGACAAGTCAGTACCCCTTGAACAAAGGCCAGATGATTGAAAAGAATGTTCTTGCTTTCTGCCTGAATTAGACAATCATCCAGTTATGGGTATATTTGAATATTTCTTTGCCTGCAAAATACAGTGACAGGAGCTAGGCACTTTGTGAATACCCTGGGCACAGTAGATAAGCCAAAAGGCAGTGCAGAGAACTTAGGAGTGCATGTAGCCTGCTTTGAAGCGTAGGTATCTTCTGCAAGACTCCCTGATAGGGATGTGCAGGCATGCTTCTTTTAAAGTATAGTGCTGCCAACCATGCATCCTTGCTTAGCATAGGAAGCAGCTGGTGAAGAGACAGCATTTTGAATTTTGGAATCACCAGAAAGGTGTTTAGAAAGGTCCAGGATAGGATGCCATGTATTGCCTTTTCTGGGTAGAAACCTTGTCCTTTTTCCTCTTCTGGTACCAACTGAATAATCCCCATGTTTAAGATGGAGTACCTGATTTTGGGACTCTGCCCACTGATGTGAGGGTAGATCTGGCCACCCGCTTGGTGTTGGTAACATGTGGAAAAGAAATATGTATCCTTGGGACATTATATTTAAAACCCATTTGTCCCGGGTAATGAGTTCCCAGCCTGCAGAAAAATCTTTCCACCTAAAGGAGCATTCAGTGCTTGGAAGTCTTAAAAGCAAGTCATTGAGATGGTTTTACATAGGGGGGAGTCTTACTGCTCTCAGGTTTGGGTGCGGAAACCCCACACTGCCTAGTCTCGTCTCTCCCTTGTGACTGAACTCTGGGGTTTCTGCTGTGTCTGGGTTTGGCTTAAGACCTGGAGGGGCCTGGAAAGGACCAATTTTTAGAGGGCCAGTGCCTACTAAACCTACGAGGCTAAACTTATAAGAAGTCTAACAGTCTGCATAGATTTAGCTTTATCTTCCATCTTTTTAAGAACTTCCTCAGCCTTGTTACCAAATAGGCGGTACTGATTTAAGGGAGCATCCAACAATTTAGTTTTAACATGATCAGGCAAAGATTGCTCCTTAAGCCAAGCATACCTTCTGAGCACAGACCCAGTAAAAGGAGCCCTGCAAGAGGCCTCTAATGAATCAAATCCACATTGCAAAGTATGTTTTCCAACTTGTTCAGTAGAAAGCATTAAATCCTGTAATTCTTTATTTTCAGCGCAGTCAGGAATTATCAATTTCTGCTTAAGCAATCAAACAACATGTTGATGATACTTTAACATATAAAACTGGCAGTTTAAAGCCCTAATGGCCAAGGCTGCAGAAGTGTAAACTTTCTTATCCCATCTATCCAGGGCCCTGGAGTCTCTGAAGGGGGTAGGATTTTTTTTTAGCAGTAGAAGCCTTAATGCCTTTGGGTCCCTGTGAAATGGTCTCTGAATCTGCAATAGGATTTTTTTAAAAAGGAACGCGAGAATGAGGAACCCTTTAATATCGGTCAGGTTTTCTAGGAGGTATAGCTAAAGGCCTATGCTGAGGCAGGAGAAGGAAATCCCTAAGCCTCTTTTTTGAATCAGAAAAATCCTGGCTTTCCCAGAGGAAATGCTCCCTTAAAGTATGTAATGTTTCACCAAAAGAAAAATCCTCTGGAAGGGAAGCAGAGTCCTCTGCATTAGAATCTTCGTAAGTAGTTAAGGGCAAATCCAGATCATCAGAAGAATCCGAAAAATCAGAATCCTGTTCCGAAGATTCATAAACAACTTCAATCCTAGGTCTCTTAGAAGGGAGAGGTTGGCTTCCCCTGATTAGAGTTGTAAGATCTTCAGTCATCTATCATTTGTTGTTTAGGCATAGAGGCCTGAGCATGCGGCCTGGCCATCTGTTTCTTAGGCATGGCTCAAGATTTTGGCCTAAATGAAAAAGGAGGCGACGGTTTAATATGCAAGTTTGTAGGCCTGAATACAACCTCAGAAGCCAGTGCCTTCACAGCAGCTCTGGACCCATCCAAGGTAGAGACATCCGCACGTTACACAGTTGAAGCATCTCTCAGCATACCGGACTCCAAATGGGTCTCAGCAGAGGCCTGAGAGTCAGAAGTAGCATGCATCAGGGGCTGCGAAAGCCCCTGAGTACCGGCGAACTGGCTTAGGATAAGCGTAGTCTGCAGCTTTGGACCTCGGTGGCCTGTATCATTGCATTTTTTTCGGAATCCCGGTAGTCGGAAGGCTAACCGACAATTTCTGGATAATTAAACCTAGAACCAAAGTATTTAGAAGCGAAAATATACAGATGACCGATAGTGCGCTGTTTAAATAGAGCACAAAACCGACAGCAAGGCACGTTGTGGTCAGGGCTTAGGCAAGGAATACAGTACAAATGAAAATCTTTGAGAGGTATTTGCTTTCCACAAGTAATGCAATTATTAACTTTTACTAACATCGGTAAGGAGCAAAAAAAAGTTTCCCCAACGGGGTACTTAGCTTTAGTTGAAGACTTCGGTTCTGAAACTCGAAAACGAAAATTTCAGGAGTCGGCCAAACAGCACTTGCGAACTGCTTCAGCTTCGGGCACCGCACGGCAAGAAAGACTGATGTAATGGCATCGGCTGCATGTTTTATACCCCTGATGACTTGACATCATGGAAGAAGGGACAACAACAGACACACGACCCAAGACTTTGTTAATCAGGTCGACTGAGGGCTACAGCAAGCAGATAACACAAATGTAATGACTCCAACAGTGAAACACGAAGATGGTCAAACAAAAAGATGGGATTTACAAACACACTTACATTTCAAAAAACAAAACAGAAAATGTACTAGTTAGACATGTAAGCGCAAACCCTAAACACACTTTAAATTCCGGGTGATAGATCAGGTTTACACTGACCCAAGGGGTGGACCCTGTAACAGTAATTCTTGGTCAGAATTACTGTGGCAAATCCGCTTGAATGCATATATTACCCCAGGACTGAATGACATGCGCTCAATTCATTGCATGTTAAAATTGAAAAACTTGAGATAAACGTTCTAAAATATGCTCTATATGTTTTAATTTAAGTGTTTTATAAAATGCTTTTCTAAATACAATTTTACATAGGTTAAATTGGGACTTTTTACAATGTTTTTATACCTATGTAAAGTACAGTTTTGTACCTACCATAAATGTAGATGTTCGAGTGTACACCCTGCTGCAGTCATCACACTTGGGTTATCCTGTCGTCAGGCGGTCCCGCAGTCAGCCGGAATTCCAAAGTCTTGGTCCGGCGTCGGTTGCTGTCGCTGCGCCAGGGGTATATATAATGCAACCGATGCCATTTTCTTCAGTTTTTCTTGTCCCAGATGTCAGGTGCCCCCAAAAAGGTGGTCAGTAATTAGTACCAAATTGAGTAAACTTGCACAAACACAAAATCCCTTCAGCTATAAGCAAATACATCAAGAAGGTATTGAAGAGATTTAGCCAGTAGGTCAGAGGGGATGGAGGGAGGGTAACCTGGACTGCAGCAGGGTGTACACTCGAACATCTACATTTACGGTAGGTACAAAACTGTACTATGTTCATCGTGTTACCCTGCTGCAGTCATCACACTTGGGTAGAATCCCAAAGCTAAGGATGGGTGGAGGTATCAGAGGATTAGAGGAGGCTAGAAGGCCCTTCAGAACTGCAGTGGCGAAGCCCACACTGGTCTTAGAGTAAAGTGGTAAGTGATAGTGTTTGGTAAAGGTGTGTACTGAACTCCAAGTTGCAGCTTCCAAAATCTCCTTGGTTGGAACCCCCCTGAGAAAGGCTGTAGAAGTAGCTGTCGCCCTGGTAGAGTGGGGCCTAATGGTAGCAGGAACTGGTTTTCCATGATGGGTGTAGCAAAAACGTATGCAATGACCTATCCATTTGGAAATGGTTTGCTTTGATATAGCCTTCCCTTGAGAAGCTGTAGCATAGGATACAAAGAGCTGGTCAGAATTTCTGAAAGCCTTAGTTTTGTCCAAGTAGTAACAAAGTTGCCTGTGAATGTCCAAGGAATGCAGGAGTCTCTCACCTTTGTTCTGTGGATTTGGGAAGAAGGTAGGTAAGTGGATGGTTTGATTTAAAGCCACACTGGAAACCACCTTAGGCATAAAGGAAGGATTAGTTCGTAGAGAAACCCTGTCTTGATGAAAAATGAGGAAAGGTTCCACTGCCATTAGTGCCTGTAGCTCTGAGACTCTTCTAGCTGAAGTTATTGCTAGCAGCAGGGCAGTCTTCCATGATAGGAACTGAAGATCTGCAGAGTAAGCTGGTTCAAAGGGAGGTAGCGTTAGTTTTTCCAGAACAAAATTGAGGTCCCATGTTGGTGAAGGTGCTCTCCTGGGGGGGTCTAATGTTTTTTGCCCCCCTGAGCAACTGCCTTAGAAGTGGATGCGAAAATAAGGGTGGATCCGTGTTGTAGTGGGCCGAAATAGCTGAAGCATGGATTTTAATGGAGGAGAAAGTAAGTCCTTTGTGCAACATCTCAGTTAAATACTGTAGAATGTGAGGCTGAATTGTGTCTTGGCCTTTAGATTGGTTCCAGGCACAAAACCTTTTCCATTTCTCCGAATAAGCCTTCCTGGTGCTTGGCCTCCTAGCTTCCAGAATAACATCCATAACTGCTTGGGAAAGAGGAGCTGGCTGGATGCTTCGTTGATTTGCCATGCAGCCAGATTTAAGGTTTTGAGCTGGCTGTGAAGGATTGTTTTGTTGTGTGAGTAAATGGGAAATTTGTGGTAATATCCATGGTGGGCCGTGGGCCATATTCCTCAATAGTGGGTACCAGTGCTGGCGTGGCCAGTCTGGGGCTATGAGAATCAGTCGAGGTCTCTCCTTTTTGACTTTCAGAAGTACCTTTGTGAGGAGAGGCAATGGAGGGAAGGCATATACTGTCAGGTTTTTCCAACTGAAAGAGTGCGTCCACTTTCCACGCTTGATGGTGAAGTGCCCTTGTACAAAATTTTGTTAGTTGATAGTTTTGAGGGCTGGCAAACAGGTCTATGTCTGGAAGGCCCCATTTTTGAGTTATCATTGTAAATACTTGTGGATCTAGTTTCCACTCGTGGGGATCCATGATGTTTCTGCTGAGGTCGTCTGCCAATGTATTCTTCTGTCCTGGCAGGAATTGAGCTTGTAACTGAACTTGGTAAGCCAGAGCTGTGTTCCATAAGGTCATTGCTTGCATGCACAGAGGGTAGGAGTGGGTACCCCCTTGTTTGTTTATGTACCACATTACTGTGGTTTGTCCGTCTTTGTCAGTTGTCCTGGATGTAATAGATCCTTGAAGGCTGTCAGAGCTTTCTGTACAGCTAGCATGTCTTTTTGATTGATGTGCAGATTCCTTTGATCTGCAGTCCATATGCCTTGAAGGCACTGTCCTGCCATGTGAGCCCCCCAGGCGTAATCTGATGCATCTGTTGTGATAGTTTGCCTGGCTGGGGGCAAGGTGAAAGGCTGACCCTTGTTTGAGGTGACATGCCTGTGACCACCATAGAAACTCTTGTTGTAGGCAGGGAATGAGAGATATCATTGTGTCCAAGCTGTGGCTGTGTTGAGACCATACGCTTTTTAGGTACCACTGTAATTTCCTCATATGCAGCTTTGCAAATGGTAGTAGTAAGCAAGATGCCATGAAGCCCAAGGCTTGCAGAATTTTTCTTGCAGTTAATTGGGCCTTTGTTGCCACTGTTTCGAAATATTGAGTCAGTTGTAGTTGTTTGTCTGGCGTCAGATAAGCCTTCTGGGCCGTTGTATTCAAGCTGGCACCCAGTAATGTCATTTTGTGAGGGTACTAGTTTTGACTTCTTTTCGTTTACTGTGTACCCCCAGGCAATTTAGTAGATGTTTCACAAAAGCCAGATGATGTAATAGAATGTCCTTGCTTTCTGCTTGGATGAGGCAATCGTCCAGGTATGGGTATATTTGAATTCCTCTGTCTGCAGTATGCAATTACTGGTGCCAGGCATTTTGTGAAGACTCTGGGCACAGTACATAAGCCAAAGGGCAGTGCAGAGAATTGGTAATGGGTTGAACCTGCAATGAAACGGAGGTATCTTCTGCAACTTTGTCTGATAGGGACATGCAGGTATGCCTCCTTGAGGTCCAACATTACTAGCCATGCTTCCTTGCCCAACATGGGAAGAAGCTGCTGTACTGTTAGCATCTTGAATTTGGGTACTTGCAAGTAGGTGTTTAGAATTGAAAGGTCCAGAATTTGTCTCCAGGCATTGTCCTTTCTGGGCACTAGAAAAAGTCTTGAGTAAAATTCTTGACCTTGCTTTCGAGTAGGTACCAGTTGAATGGCTCTCATGTCCATGAGAGCTGTAATTTGTTTTTGTGCCTCTGCCCATTGATTTTGTGGCAGGTTTGGCATTCTTCTTTTCATTGGTAAGGTGTGAAAATGGAATCTGTATCCTCATAAAATTATGTCTAGGACCCATTTGTCCTTTGTGACAATGTGCCAGTTGTCTGAAAAAAGTGCGAGTTTTCCTCCCAAGGGGGCTGCCAAGAGAGTGTTGCTTGGCCAGATGAGGTGCAAGTCATTGAGTTTGCCTTCTGGTAGATTGGGTCCAGTCTTCTCCTCCCTTCTGTGTTGTAGTGCCCCATTGGTGAGGTTTGTACTGGGCTTGTGGTTGTCCTCTGCCCCTTGGGCGTCTGTATTTACCCCTCTGTGGTCTGTCTGTAGCTGGAAAGGACCAATTTTTTGTTGGCCAGTTTCTGCTGAAGCGAGGGGGCTGTACCTGTAGGTAATCTTTGACTGTCTGCATAGATTTTGCCTTATCCTTCATTTTCTTCAAGAAGACTTCTGCTTTAACTCCAAAAAGAACATCCTGCTGTAAGGGAGCATCTAGAAGCTTTGCTTTAACATGATCAGGTAGAGTTTTGTTCCTTTAACCAAGCATGCCTACGTATAACATACCCAGTGACAGTTGCTCTGCAGGAGGCCTCCAAAGAATCAAACCCACATTGTAATGTATGTTTGCCCACCTGTTCAGTGGCATGCAACAGATCCTGCATTTCTTTCAATTCAGATTGTTGAGGGTGAGTGGTCCTTTTTTGCTTTAACTGAGAGATTAGAAATTGCTGATACTTAAGCACGTGAAATTGGCAATTTAGTGCCCTCATAGCTAGAGTGGCTGAGGTGTAAACCTTTTACCCCCACCTGTCTAGTGCTCTGGAATCCCTCTCAGAAGGTACAGGATTTTTAGCCATAGAAGCCTTAGCCCCCTTGGGACCCTGGGAGATTGTCTCTGGGTCAGCAACAGGGCTTTTGTAAAGAAATTTGTGGGAATCAGGCACTCTATAATATCTGTCAGGCTTAGCCAGAGCAGGAGGAAGAGAATCAGGGTTAAAACTGGATTCTAAGTAAACATCATCCACAATGTCTAAAACTGGTGGGATGGCAAGTGGTCTGTGTTGGGGGAGTAAAAAACTCTGAGCCTTTTCTTCAAGTCAGAGTAGTCCTGACCTTCCCAGTGAAAATGTTCCCTCCTAGTATGTAAAGTTTCCCCAAAGGAGTAGTCTTCAGGAGGAGAAGCTGAGGGAATGGAATCCTCAGCATCAGAATCTTCATAACTGGAGAAAGAGTAATCTTGGTCCTCAGAGGAGTCCGAAGAAATGGACACTTGTTCAGAGGATGCATAATCTTCCTCTTGTCTAGGCCTTTTGTCAAGAGGGGGCTGGGAATCCCTGATTAAAGTGACCAAATCTTCAGCCATTTTGAGCATCTGTTTCTTAGGCATGGGGCCTTGAACAGGGGACTGAAGTGCAGTCTTTTTAGATTTAATAGGAGTCTTCTTCTTAGAAAACGATTTAATGGTGAGCGTCGGTCTGAAAATGCCTTCAGAAACCGATGATGTTTCTGCAGCACCATCTTTTTCAGCAATGTCGTCGGTAGAGCCTGCACTAAATGGCTGCGTCGGCCTGGTACAGTCCGTCAAAAATTCTGAAGCTGTCTCGGGTTCCAGATCTGCGGTAGTCAGGGGCTGCGTCGGAGCCTCACTGAGGACCGGAGACCGGGCCAGTCGAGGCCTCGGAATCTGGCATAGGCCTGGGCTGTCTGTCCTTATCCTTGCATTTTTTGTGCCCGCCGGAAGTCAGTTGCTCCGACGGCATGGTGTAGTTAAATTACCTACCGAAGTAGTGTCGTGTGAAATCAAAGCGTCTTTTAATAGTACGCTTATTAAACCTAGCACAAAAACGACAACTAGGGACGTCGTGGTCTGGGCCTAGGCAAGGTATGCAATAAGAATGAAAATCCTTATGAGGTATTTGCTTCCCACAAGAAATACAATTAACTTTCTGACATCGGTCTGAGGCAAGAAAAGTTTCCCCAACGGGGTACTTAGCTTTATAGAAGACTTCAGTCTGAAATTCGAATTCGAAAATCTCAGTAGTCGGCCGACCGGCACTTGCGAACTGCTTCTGCTTCGGGCACCGCGCGGCAAGAAAGACTGAAGAAAATGGCGTTGGTTGCATTATATATACCCCTGGCGCACTGACGTCAGGGAAGAAGCGACAGCAACAGACGCCGGACCAAGACTTTGGAATTCCAGCCAACTGCGGGACCACCTGACGACAGGATAACCCAAGTGTGATGACTGCAGCAGGGTAACACGATGAACATCATTGAAGAATGACTTTGGATGGTATTGTACTGATGTTCCTTTAAGAGCTTACTACTGAACAATAACATGGGAGAACTGGGAGGGTTATTTAAAACTCTAATTCGTACTTTTATCTGAAGTTCAAGTTAATACACTGGATGAAACAAGTACAGTTGTGTACACTTACCACAAACGTAGATTTTAGAGTGTATTCACTGTTGCAGTCATTACATTTAGGTAGACTCCTAAAGCTAAGGTTGGGAGAATGGATTTATACAGCATTAGGACCAGGGGTTGGGAGGGTGGCCTAATGGTTAAGTTGTTTACCTTATAGAGATAAGGTGCAGGGTTTGATTCTCACATGGGTAATTAGCTAGGCTTAAAATGGCCAACAAGGGCAGTTAGCCTAGTAGTAACCTATAAAGCCCTGCAAAACAGCAGTAGCAAAGCCAGCTCTGGATTCAGAGAAAATTGATAAGTGATAATGCTTGGTGAAAGTATGAACTGAACTCCAGGTAGCAGCTTCTAGAATATCCCTGGTAGGAACACCTCTGAGAAAGGCTGCTGAAGTAGATGCAGCCCTGGTGGAATGAGATCTGATCCCCTGGGGGATAGGTTTTCCATGGTGCTTATAACAGAAATGAATACAATGGCTTATCCATTTAGAAATGGTTTGCTTTTAAATAGCCTTCCCCTCTGCCCCTGCAGCAAAAGCTACCAGCAGTTCTTCAGATTTTCTTGTCCAAGTAGAATCGAAATTGTCTGTGTACATCCAATGAATGCAGAATCCGCTCTCCCTTGTTCTGTGGACTGCAAAAGAAAGTTGGCAAATAAATGAACTGATTAAGAGCCACAATGGATACTACCTTGGGCATGAATGATGGATTGGTCCTGAGTGACACCCTGTCCGCACGAAAGACGATGAAAGAGCCATAAGGGCCTGTAAATCAGATATCCTTCTAGCTGAAGTGATTGCTAAAAAGAAGGCTGTTTTCCAGGAAAGAAATTTTAAGTCTGCAGTTGCAGCTGGCTCGAAAGGAGGTAGAGTGGGTTTCTCCAATACAAAGTTAAGGTCCCAGGCAGGGGTTGGAGCTCTCCTGGGTGGTCTCAAGTTTTTGGCCCCTCTGAGATGTTGCTTTAGAAGAGGATGAGAGAAGGGGGGGGGGGTCTGCACTGTAATGAGCTGAAATGGCTGAGGCATGGATTTTTATGGAAAAAAAAAGACAGGCCCTTATGAAGCATCTCAGTTAAGTATTGCAAAATTTGAGATAAATTGGGCAGTGCTGTGCTCATCCCTTGAGACAGATTCCAGGCACAGAATCTTTTCCATTTGTCAGCATAAGATTTTCTAGTACTAGGTCTTCTCGCCTCCAAAATGACATCCACACAGGTCTGCTGAGGGATGCTATGGGTGAATTTAAGTGATTAGCCAAGCTGCAAGATTCAATGTCTGGAGATGAAGGTGCAGAATTTGGTTCTCCTGCTAAGACAGTAAAGGAAGGTGTCTGAGGCAGGTGCCATGGAGAAATGTGCGACACACTGCACAGGAGTGGGTACCAGTGTTGGAGAGGCCAGTCTGGAGCAATCAAAACCATTTTCGGTTTGTCCTGTTTGACTTTTAGTAGAACTGTGGAGAGGAAAGGCAGAGGGGGAAAGGCAAAAACTGATAGGTTTTTCCAGCTGAAGGACAGAGCATCCACTTTCCAGGCATTTTTGCGATGAGTTCTTGTACAAAATTTGTCCAACTGGTAGTGCTGGGGTGAGGCAAAAAGATCTATGTCTGGGCTCCCCCATTTGCGTGTCAACATGTTGAAAAGCCGTGGTTTCAGTTTCCATTCATGAGGGTCCATGAGATTTCTGCTTAGTTCGTCTGCCAGAACATTCTGCTTTCCTGGCAGGAATTGAGCTTGTAGATGTACTTGGCAGCTCAAGGCAGGATTCCACAATGTCATGGCTAGTCTGCAGAGGGGGTAGGAATGTGTACCCCCCTGCTCGTTTATGTACCACATAACCGTGTTGTCCATCTTTATCAGTAATTGTCCTGGATGAAGGAAGTCCTTGAAGGCCATCAGTGCATTCTGTACAGCTAGCATTTCTTCTTGATTGATATGAAGGTGCATTTGATTTGGGCTCCATTTGCCCTGAATGCACTTCCCTGCCACGAGCCCCCCATGCATAGTCTGATGCGTCTGTAGTTAGAGTTCGGGCAGCAAGGGGTGATGTGAATGGCAGTCCCTTGTTTTGATGACGGGCCTCTGCCCACCATAGGAACTCTAGGCGCAGGCAAGGTATGATAGGAATCATTGTTTCCAGGCTGTGACAATGTTGACTCCATAAACTTTTTAAGTACCACTGAAGTTTCCTCATATGCAGTCTTGCATATGGAATTAGAAGAATGCATGAGGCCATGAACCCCAAGGCTTGCAGTATTTGCCTTGCAGATAGCAGGGTTTTTGTGGCCGCCTGTTTGAAGTAAGTCACCAAATGAATTTGCTTTTCTGGCGTAAGGAAAGCCATCTGGGCAGTTGTATTCAAGCTTGCACCCAGGAATGTAATTTTTTGAGAGGGTACCATTTGAGATTTCTTTTCGTTTATGGTGTACCCTAGACAGGTTAGAAGTCTTCTTACAAACGCCAGATGTTTTAGAAGAATGGCCTGGTTTTCTGCCTGAATTAGATAGGCTACACAAGCTGCTAAGAACTGCCTTGAGAGTTCTGTAAGGTGAAATGGGACAGGAAATGGTGATTTAGAGTTTAAAGAAACACCTAGAATTCTAGCTGGACTGGATGAACAGAGTGGTGTCAACTTTCAAACTGGGACTTCTAAACAAACTACCTTACAAGAGATGTTGATTCGTTGCATGTAGACCTGTGTGCAGTGTTGTCGTGAAATAAATAGTAGTGGTGAATATCAGAGGATCTGTGGAACCTTCATTGCCGAAATCCAGCAAGCCGGTATTTTTTCATTCAGTTTGCACCCAGGAATGTAATTTTTTGAGAGGGTACCATTTGAGATTTCTTTTCGTTTATGGTGTACCCTAGACAGGTTAGAAGTCTACTTACAAACGCCAGATGTTTTAGAAGAATGGCCTGGTTTTCTGCCTGAATTAGATAATCGTCCAGGTATGGATATATCTGAATATTTGCCTGCAAAATGCAATTATTGGAGCCAGGCACTTTGTGAATACCCTGGGCGCAGTATACAAGCCAAAGGGTAGTGCAGAGAACTGATAATGCATGCAGCCTGCTTTGAAGCATAGGAATCTTCTGCAAGATTCCCTGACTGGGATATGCAGGTAAGCCTCTTAAGTTGAGAGCTACCAACCAGGTATCTTTGCCTAGCGTAGGACGTAACTGGTGAGGAGTCAGCATCTTGAATTTTGGAATGTCTAGAGTAGACAGGTCCAGAATTGGACATCATTTGTCTTTTCTGGGTACCAGGAAAAGTCGAATAGAAACCTTGTCCCTTTTCCTCTTCTGGTACTAGTTGAATAGCCCTCATGTTTGGGTGGGGGAGTACTTAATTCTGAGCCTCTGCCACTGATTTGGGGGCAGGTCTGGCCACCCGTTTGGAGTTGGCAGCGTGTGGAAATGAAATCTGTATCCCGGGACACTATATTTAAAAGCCATTTGCCCTGGGTTACAAGTTGCCAGTTTCTTGAATGAAGAGCCAGTTCCCCCCCACCCCCCCAAAGGGACGGCTAAGAGCCAAATGCTTGGTAATTTCAAAGGGAAGTTATTGAGACCGTTTACCATAGGGTGGTGCCTTGCTGTTGCCAGATTTGGAAGTGGAAGCACCCCATCGCTTAGTTCTGAAAGCCCCTTGGGACTGAAACCTGGTGGTTTTGGAATGTCTGCGTTTGGCCGTAGTGGCTCTGGAAGGAGCTGGAAAGGACCAGTTCTTAGTAGGCCAATGCCTACTAAATCTAGGAGGTTGCACTTGTAAGAAATCTTTCACAGTCTGCATAGATTTAGCTTTATCTTCCATCTTTTTCAGAACTTCTTCAGCCTTATTGCCAAATAAGCGGTCCTGCTGTAAAGGAGCATCCAAATGTTTTGCTTTAACATGATCAGGCAGAGACTGCTCCTTAAGCCAAGCATGCCTACTAAGCACAGACCTAGTAACAGCAGCCCTACAAGAGGCCTCTAAGGAATCAAAACCACATTGCAAAGTATGTTTGCCAACTTGTTCAGCTGAATGCAATAAATGCTGTAAATCTTTACTCTCCACACAGTCAGAAATCAACATCATTTTAGCAGTTCCATGATATGCTGTTGATATTTTAGCACATGGAATTGACAGTTTAAAGCCCTTACTGCTAAGGTTGCAGAAGTATAAACCTTTTTACCCCATCTATCCAGCGCCCTGGAGTCTATCAGAAGGGGTAGGATTTTAGCAGTAGAAGCCTTAATGCCCTTGGGCCCCTGAGAAATGGTTTCAGGGTCCGCAAGAGGATTTTTGAAAAGGAATTTGTGGGACTCGGGAACCCTGTAGTACCCGTCTGGTTTGCTAGGCGCTGGAGGCAAGTAATCAGGGGCCATACTGGATTCTGAAAACACATCAACAATATCTAGTACAGGAGGTATAGCCAAAGGCCTATGCTGAGGAAGAAGGAAATCCCTAAGCCTCTTTTTGGATTCAGAGAAATCCTGACTTTCCCAGTGGAAATGTTCCCTTAAGGTATGTAAAGTTTCCCCAAAAGAGAAATCCTCAGGTGGAGAAGCAGAGGGAATGGAATCCTCTGCATCAGAGTCCTCATAAGTAGGTATGGACAAATCCAGATCATTAGAAGAGTCAGAAAAAGAGTCCAGTTCAGAAGATTCATAGTCAAATTCAATCCTAAGCCTCTTGGAGGGAGGGGGGGGGGGGGTTGGCTACCCCTGATTAGCATAATTAAATCTTCAGTCATTTTGATAATTTGTTTTTTAGGCATAAGGGCCTTAACATGTGGCCTGTGCGTCGGTTTTTTTAGACATAGATCGAGATTTAGGCCTTAGCACTAAAGTTGGAGTCGGTTTAATATGCAAGTCTGAAGGCCTGAATACACCCTCAGAAGCCGGTGCCTGCTCAGTGGCTCCGGACCCATCCAAGGTAGAGACATCCGCGGGTTCCATATGTGAAGCATCTTGTGGCATACCGGACTCCAAATGGGTCTCAGTAGAGGCCTGCGAATCTGAAGTAGAGGGTATCAGGGGCTGCGAAAGCACCTCACTGAATACCAGCGAACTGGCGACTGGCTTAGGAAAAGTGTCGGCAGTTTTGGACCTCAACGGCCTGTCTCTCTCTTTTTCTATGTTTTTTTTCGGTATTCCGGTAGTCGGATGGCTAACCAATGTCATTTCTGGTAATTAAACTGAGAACTGAAATATTTTGAAGCAAAAATGTACAGACGACTGATAGTGCACCGATTAAATAAAACACAAAACAGACAGGAAGATACGTCGTGGTCAGGGCCTAGGCAAGGAATACAGTACAAATGAAAATCCTTATGAGGTATTTGCTTCTTACA
Source organism: Protopterus annectens (assembly GCF_019279795.1). Taxonomy (NCBI): domain Eukaryota; kingdom Metazoa; phylum Chordata; order Ceratodontiformes; family Protopteridae; genus Protopterus; species Protopterus annectens. The sequence goes on from NC_056746.1 coordinate 1,139,231,540, forward strand.
AGTAATACAATTATTAACTTTTACTGACATCGGTAAGGAGCAAGAAAAAGTTTCTCCAATGGGGTACTTAGCTTTAAGTTGAAGACTTCGGTTCCGAAACTCGAAAACAAAAAATTCAGGAGTCGGTCGACCGGCACTTGCGAACTGCTTCTGCTTTGGGCACAACGCAGCAAGAAAGACTGACGTAATGGTGTCGGCTGCATGTTTTATACCCCTGACAACCTGACATCATGGAAAAAGGGACAGCAACCGACACAGGACCCAAGACTTTGTTAAATCAGGCCGAATGAGGGCAACCTGCCAGCAGATTACCCAAATGTAATGACTGCAACAGTGAAACACATTGAACATCGCTTTATTTTATTCATTAAATGCACTTACTTCATCTGGAGTCTACCGTTTTATTTGCCTGAAACAGATGCCAGTGTTTTATTTCTGAATTCATGTTTGTGTAGTCTGCAGGACTGACCTTCTGTGGTCTATCCCTTTCCTTCTCTTTTTAGGGATTTCCACCGTAGACTGACCGACTGACAACATTTCGCACTGATAACTTATCTCCCTAAAATGTCTGGCTACAAGTTCAGCTCTTCTACGGATGGTCCTAGCGTTAAAGCACAGAACCGACATCCGGCGACATAGTGGTCTGGGCCTAAACAAGTCGCACACAGATTATGGAAGTCTTGAGGTGGTATTTGTTTTCCACAGTGGAAACAATTTACTTTTTCGGACATTGGTCAAGAGCAAGAAAAAGATCCCCAACGGAGCACTTAGCTTTAGTTTTTCTTCCTCACTCTGGCAACGGCCGACCAGCACACTCGCAAACTGCTTCTGCTTTGGGCTCCATGGCAAGACAGACTGATGTAATGGTGTCGGTTGCCTCCTTTTATAGCCCTGATGACCTGACGTCAGTCTCAGGCGACCTGCAGCCGATGGAGTGATAAATTTTACTCTGGTATTCGGGCCAGCCAAGGGCTACCCAGCAGGGATAACCCACAAGTGATGACTACAACAGTGAAACACAAAACACGTACAGAACTAACAAAAAAAAACAAGCCATCCTGATGAAACACAAAATCAACCAGATGTATAACAGGAGGAAGAAAACCATGGTAAAAAATTAGGAGGTGCAGCATCCAGAAGGATAAAAGCACTCTCAAACTAAACAACTCAGAGGACAACCACAAAGCATTCTTTAGCTATGCCCCCAACTTCAAACAATACCCAATTGTGTGTAGAGCTCATTGTAAATGGAGCCACCTATACACAGCCAGAAGATACTGCAAACCTCCTGGCTGATAAATTCAGCTCCAACTTAACTCCTCTCTCTCCTCCCCTCAAACTTCCCTCGGGAAATATCAATATAACTCCCCCTACCATCACTAGGGTACAGGTCATTAATGCTCTAGGACCACGATCTCTGCATCAATGGGCCCTGACAATACCCCAAGATGCCTTCTAAATAGCATGAAACATGACCTATTAGAGCATCTGAAATTACTATTTAACTGCAGCTTCTAAACAGGCTTCGTGCCTAATGAATGGAGAAAGGCAACAGTCATCCCTCTGCACAAATGTGGGCCATCTACAGACTCTGGAAACTAAAGACCCATAAGTCTCACTAGTCTTGTATGTAAAACCATGAAAAGACTCATCATGGAGATTATCAGAGATATAGTAAATCTCCAAACACTGGACCAAACCCAGTTTGTTTTCGTCAAGGGCAGATCATGCCTACCCTACTCAACCTGGTGGACTTCTTTGAGAAGGTCACCAAAGCAACGGATGAGGGCAAAATCATTCACACTGCCTACCTCGACCTGGCCAAGGCATTTGACAATAGCCCACTCAGGCACAGTTGAGGTACAAACCCGCATGTCAACCGGTGGACAGCCAGCTGGCTCTCAGACAGGACCCAGGAAGTTAGAACTGGGGAATACACCTCTACAGAGAGGCCAGTCACAAGTTCGAGTCCCTCAGGTATCAGTCCTTGGGACCACTCCTTTTCAGCATTTACTTCTCAGAAATCAAAGTCAATGTCAGTGGTCTCTGGCTTACTAAATTTGCAGAGAAGTGCAAATTAGGAGCCATCATCAAATCCCACACAGACACAAATGTTCTCCAAGAGGGGCTGACAGACAAATAACTGGTGTCAGATCCATAGACAAACTAAATGCCAAAAAAATGCATAATAGTAACCTTTGGGAAGTTATCCATCCCTAGTAACTATCATATTGACAACACACACCTTAGAGTTGATGCAGTAGTCAGGGACTTAGGGACACACACAGACAGTAATCTAGCCTTTGATCATCATGTCTACAGTGTTGAGGAAATCATTCTATGTTGCACATCTTATAAACAAAGGTATGGACAACTGGATGGGAAATTCAAAATTCATCACTGGTTTGGCACCTGTGTATCTAATGCAAACAGGTGACCTGTAAATGGGCTCATCGCCTAGGCCAATGCTTACCCTTATAGAGGGTATCAGAACTGGTCAGAAATTTGGGATGTACAGCTAGGCTCAAAAAGGCCCTTGTGGTCGCTAGCCTAGTAAAGACCTATGAACCTATGAATAAGACAGACGCTGAGGGTGGTTGGCTGGGATCAGAACTTCTGCAATCTGTACATCAAGAGATGGTCCACTGCCCAACACCAACCCTGTAGGATCAAAGGTTCTCACCGGAGCCAAGCTATCTACAGCCAAAACACCCAAAGAAAGGGACACCTCCAAAAGCCGGATTCTCGACCCAGGCCCCAGGATCTCTGCTACACTACCATAGCTCCATCATCAAGAAGAATCTGGTGCCCGAGGTTGCCAAACATTTGGCACTGAAAGTGACAGAGATAAAGGATAGTTGGATCCGTACACCCCAATACTAAAGGATGAGATGGGGAAGGAACAACTAGAGTAGGAGTCAGAGGGGGGAACCTTCACCCTCAAAACAAGGACGAGTGAATAACTCTAAGGTCCAGCAGGGCCTCCAAGAAGGTGCAGACAAGTTGCTCCCATTCAGATCCCTCGAAACTACTAGCAGACTTAGCAGACCTAGATGATGCTAAAGGCGGCTTGGGGGGGGGGGGGGGTTGAACATGGGTAAAGTTTACCAGATCCGAAAGGGCGAATCCGAGAAGGAACCAGCTCCAGGGGAAAACTCCAGACCAGGAAGTCAGAATGAAGAGCGAGCGAGCTCAGGATTCTCAAAAGTTGAGACAGCTCAACAACCTTGAGCCCAGAGCAGTAGGAGATGAGAGCTTAGGGGACTACAGATGACACATCTTGTCTTGGACCTGAAGGCACCAAAAGATCTTTGGATCCAGTTGACCTTCAAGAGGGGGAACATCTGCAGTACTCTCTCCCAGAGCCTTACCTCCCTTTTTTTCTAATCTCTCTGTGCTCTCTCTCATATCCCCAGACTTTCTGGTGGGAGAAGGGGAAGGGAATTTTACTAGAAGTAGGAGACAACCACCCTTCAAGGACCAACTCAGCCTGTCCGTCAGTGAGGGCTCTGGGCCACATGCAGAACAAGCCCAGCACTCAAGAGTCCAAGTGCAACACACCAAGCGTATACACATACACTACACAAGTCTTTTCTTGGGGGGGGGGGGGCAATTTGTGCCACACCACAAGTTTCTCCATAGTTTAAGGCAGACTGACCACCCAGGTACGAAGCATATGTACACATACATGCACAAAATAAACAAGCAGAAACAGCCCAAAATACACAAGTAAACAGTTTTTTTTTTTTGGTTATAGTTTATAGAAAAAGGTTGTAAAATGGCCACCACACATTCCCAAAACAGTTAAAGCAATTCAACAACCAAGCCAATAAAACCACTCTTGCTGAAAAACACCAAACACCAAGTACTGAAAAGGCTCAAGATATGTAGAATATAACAGAGGAAAACAATTTTAATAAAATGTTACTCATCTAACTCAACTTCAGAAAGCCTGTGCAATAGCTGAAGTGGCAAATGAGACCTGAGCAGATTCAGGGATGGTAGTACATTCTGAAACAGGAGGCACAGCTTTGCAGGCCCCACTCCTATCAACCAGGAGACAAACCACTACTATGACAGAGAAGAGAGTAAGGCAAGGTTGAACTGAATAGAACCAGACATGAACCTATCATTACGGTAAGCACACAACTTTCGTATCTTATATTGCCTCTTCCATCTGGCTTTAGCCTGTGGGACAGAGTCCCCAGACACGCATCACCCCCAGTAGGCCCTAAGAGAGAACATTACGTAGATGGTAGAATTGTGGGACCACAGGCAGCCCTGGACCAGGATTCAACTGAAGATGCCATTTGTAATGGGACACAGTGTGAGTGCTAAACAAATGGCAACAGCACAAATGTCATCAATAGATGCTCCGAGAGAGAAGCAGTAGAATCAGTAACTGCCCTAGTAAAACAATTGGGTTTTGTAAACAAGGTTCTTCTCAAACCATACACAAAGAAAATGCAATCAGAAAACAATTTGGATGTCTCTTTAGGTACTGGCTTTCCTAGCCTGGCCTTGAAAAATGAAGCAGAAAACTGCTCATTTTCTAAAGGTTCTTGTTCTGTCCCAATAAAATATGAGAAGTTTATGAAAATACAGATGTAAACATTCCTTGGTTACTGAAATTTGGAAAGAAACCGGGGAAAGTGCATAAGCTGGTTTAAAGCGGACTCTGAGGCAACCACTGGCAAAGAGAAGGGGAACATTGCCCTTATGAACAATCAAGTAAGAGAAGTGGGTACACAAGACAATTCACACAGCTCAGACTAGACTTCCAAGATGGCTGCACAGCTTGATTCTAGCTCTCCCAGTGTGAAAACAGAATCCCAGCAGAGGATTCCAGTACACTTGGGTTTCTGGGTAAATTTCAGTAACTGGCTAGTAAACATACTTCCTGGATGCCAGTAAGAAATTCAGATGACCTGGGGGGGAAAAAAGCTGCAAAAAAGTAAGGAAGAAACACTGACTGGGAGAAGTTCTGCGGTTGTTCAGCAAAAGGCAAATGCAACTTAACTGGAGTCAACTACTGGAAGATGCAAAACAACTGCACACGGACCTGGTTACAACAAACAAAACACTGATGCAGTAAATTAACACAAACAATAAAAGGCTGGAAAAAATGGAAGAAGCTATAAACAAATATTCAGACGAGATGATAAAGCTGAAAACAAATCAGAGGGCAAAATAAAGAAAAGGCTGACTGAATATGAGACCACTCAGGAAGTCATTTAGAAAAATAATAGTATTAGAGGGCAGAGCATGTAGGGAAAACTTGAGCTTTTCAGCTATACCAGAGAAGCTGGAAAGAACAGAGTGCATTAATTTTCTGAAAGCACAAAGAAGCAACTGGACTGGTATTCCACAGCAGAAGTTTTCAGTTGAAAGGGCACATGTGTATGCTCCAAACCTGACAGAACGCAACCTAGACCTTTAATAGTAAATATGCAATCCTACAAGCAGAGGTTTGAGTTTCACAAAACAGTGGCAGAAGGACAAAGTACTAAAAGTGGGAGACAGCAAAGTGTTTGTGAAGAATAATTACTCATGGTACACCAGGCAGAAGAGAAGCAAATTTATTCCACTCTTCAGGGAATTTCAAGATGCAGGCGCGAGACCCAAACTGCTCTTCAAACTGCTCTACCCAGCTGTCTTCAAAGTATTCCTCCCTGGAGGGACAAAATCATTTTTTATGAAGTACATGCTAAGGAGGAAATAAAAAAGTTTGTACAACAAAAAGTAAGCTGTGAAACAGAAGGATTGTGATGCTTCTTGTTCTGGAAATAAAGATGACAGAGGGGCAGAAAATGTTGAAAGAAGGAAGCACGAGAGTTGACTAGAAGAATCAACAGTACACTGGAAATGAAGCAGAAACAGGATTTTAAACAGTAATAAAACCAGTAACTTAATATGGGATTACAATGCAAGAATTATTTGTGAAACATGATAGAACAAGAAAATCTGGAAATACAGGACTTTTCAGAAATTGTTGGGCTTGTGGGGGAGTCTAAAGCACATGCCGTAACATTAGGAAAAGTGCTTTGGGGTGGGGAAGAAGAAAGTTAAGTAAAGATTTTTTTTTCTTAAATAGTACCAATTTTCTGGCATGCGGTTTTCTTTAAATGCTATGAAGTAAAGTTTCTTCAGTTTAAGCATAAAGGGGATTGTAAAGAGGTACTGCTATTCTGTTTTCCTTTCTCCCTTCTCTTTCTTGTTCAGTTTTAAGAAATGCAGGCACTGCAGTGTATAAAAAAAGCCTGGTTAAAAAACTTTTCCCCCATGAGGAAGTGACTGGATTAAAGACCTTAGACTTAGTAACAAGTTTTGAGAGCGCGCACAAGTAAATGAAAAGGAACATTGAATATTATGAGGCTTTTTTCTGGCAAATGCAGGTATGCTCAGTAAAAAAATTCTGCAGCTCCTCCATGTTTCCATGGAAACAATCTCATCAAGAGAAAATGGCTCCAGTCTGGTGGATATTGCTTGGCTGAGGAGATAAAAAAATATGGAGAAACTGGCTAGGAGATGATGTTCTCTGAAAACATTCAGGGGTTTTCCCAGCTGGAGAGCTATAAAAGTTAAGAAACTAATCAGCACTTAGCACAGGCTGCACCATGCATCTTAGCATGGATAACCTTTCTTTTAGGTTAACTCAAGTCGGTCAAGTGTGGGACTTTTGCTCCTATCGGGAGAGTAAAACATCAAAATTTGAAGGTGTATATAGTTGTGCGTCATAGTATTAAGTTAATAGGTTTTAGGGGGGTTCTGGGGGTGCATTTTGTTATGAGGGCTTTCAATAAAAAGTTTTATAACGTGAAATAGGCTCAAATCTACATGACAAGAAAATGTATAAAACTTCAACCTGCCAAACAGTGTATGCATGTAACAAAAGCTGGAACTACACATTTCACAAAAATGTGTTATTCATAAAAGGTGGGAATTACTTAATACAGTGATGCTTTAATATTTTTAAACATAAATGGCCTCAAATAAATACAAATAAGAAAAAAGTAGTCAACTATATTAAAAATGCACAGTGAATATAGCTGTATTACAGGAGACGCACAGAACTTTCGGCTTTTCCCAGTTAGGGGTCGCCACAGCAGATCACCCGTCTGCTCTTGATTGGCAGTGGAGTTTTACGGTGTCGAGCTGCCAGCCCGGCACCCAACCTTCCACAGAAGCACAGGAGAGACACAGAACTGAACATATGAATTTGATAAAAGAAAGGTTTTCAGGATAGTTATACAACGGAATACCTGGGCAAAGGAAAAAAAAAAAGTACTTTTTAATTGCAAGAGCAGCTCCAATAGTGATGGAAGATAATAGTGGCAGATTTGTAGTACTAAGGGGCTAATGCCAAGGAAGGAGAAATACACTGCCATGTATTTACATACCACCTAAAACTGCTATAATGGAGCTTAACAAAATTCTGGGAAAAAAATCACTTTTCAGCAAGGAACTAGAAGTTGTGTACTTGCAATAATGTTCCATGTTTGTAGTCCATTTCGCCTATATTCTCGCTGATTGGGTTCAGAGCGATCCTCAGCTCCTACTCGGCCGAATACTAAAGCCCGAGAGCTTTCAGTGGCTCGAGGCTAATCCCCATCTCATGATGCCCCAGGCTACACCCACAGATCTTGTTTGCAAACCAGCAAGCACCACCTTATCTTCTATATGTACATAACATATATACATAAAAATATATAAATACATAAAAATATATATACATATTTACAAAATCACTATAATTCTGCCAAAGAAGAGGATGAACGTCATATCTCTGCAGGCAGATAATTTTGTCCACCAGTTCCTCCAGGAGCGGGAGGGGGGAACGAGGGCGGGACGCAAGAATATAGGAGAGATGGACTACAAACATGGAACGTTACGCTAAGTACATAACTTCTAGATGTTATGTAGTCCATCTCGCCGTGATTCTTGCTGGTTGGGACAGTGTCCCTAGCACCTAAACCCTAGGGTTGCTCAGGAAAAAAAAAAAAAAGATTTTTCAATACTGTGGATCCAAAGGAAACCCTGTCCCGGGAGGCCAAGTCCACTTTGTAGGGAGTGATAAAGGTGTGAGGTTTCATCCAAGTAGCAGCTGCACAAATCGAATCCAAGGGAAACCTTGCTTGAAAGGCAAATGAAGTTGAGACTGACCTAGTGGAGTGACCTTTTATCTTCCCTGGTAATTGTATGTCATTCTTTTGGTATGAAAGGATGACAAAATCCATAAGTCACTTAGACATGGTCACCTTAGAGACTGGTAATCCTGTCGTCTTATTAGAAAAGGAGACAAAGTTAATCTAACTTTCGTTCTATGCAAGTAAAAATGCAACTGTCTGTGCACATCAAGCTGGTGTAGTTTATATTCTGCCTTGTTGGTGTAATTGGGGAAAAAGACTGGCAATTCCATGGATTGGTTTATGTTGCTTTCCAAACAAACCTTTGGGAGGAAGGAGGGATTAGTTCTGAGAGATACCCTGTCCTTATGAAATACAATATAAGGCGGACGTACTGAAAGAGCGTGCAATAGCAACAAGGAAGAGGGTTTTCCCATGACAAATGTTTCAGATCACAAGTAGAAGCAGATTCATAGGGAGATGTAGTCAGATAATTTAGAACCAAATTTAGATCCCAGGGTGTCATCAGTTCCTTACTCAGGGGCCTAAGTAGAAAGGTACCTTTGAGAAAGGCCTTACATAATCTGTGAGACATAATGGGAACACCCATTTCACCTGTATAAAAATTGGAGATAGCAGCTAATTGTACCCTAATAGTAGCTGCCGCAGCATCTTCTTCAAACAGATTTGAGAGAAACTAAAATTGCTAGAATAGGTGCAGTAAGAGGTCCGATATTTCGTTTAGCTGCCCAACATGAAAATCTCTTCCATTTGTTAGAGTATAATTTCCTAGTGGAGGGTTTATGGGAAGAAGCTAGGATACGACTTGCTGCTGGTGTGAAAGAATAACACCTGGCTAGTTGTGGATTTGGAGCAGCCAAGCTGTCAACTTGATGGTACGGATGGAACTCTCCCGAAGTGTGGGTCAGAAGGTCCTGAACTGGATCCAAAATCCAAGGTTCCTCCAAGAGGAGGGTTTGTAGAAAGAGAAACCAAACCTGACGAGGCCAGTAAAGAGCAATGAGGATCGTCTTGCTTCAACCATTTGGCTTTCTGTAACACCTTTGGAATGAGTGGGAAGGGGGGAAAGGCTTAGAGTAATCCATAGGGCCAATCGTGAACCAGTGCATCCCTGGGTGTCTTCCCCTTTAGGGGAATTAGGGCAAAGTAGTTGCTGCATGGTCTTCTTGGAAGTGGCGAAAAGGTCACAGCAAGGCTGGCCCCATCTGCGGCTGGCCCCATCTGCGGAAATTCATCTCCACAATCTCTGTTCAAGGACCCCCCGTGAGGTAACAGGAGAGTCCTGCTGAGTCTGTCCGCTATCACATTAGATTTCCCTGGGATGTGCGTTGCAATTAGAAAGCATTGAGAAGCAATTGCCTATTGCCAAACTCAATGCTTCACGACATAGGGGGTAAGACTTGGTTCCTCCCTGTTTAATATACCACACTACTGCGACATGTCTGTCTGAATTGCAATTGTTCCTAGAGGAAGAGAGTCCTGAAGTGCCTGCAATGCATAAAGCACTGCTCTCACCTCTAGGATGTTGATATGCAGATGGTTCTCGTGGTCCTGCCACAAACCTTTTACTGCCCTTCCCAGATAATTACCCCCCCACCCGATCTGGAAAGCGTCTGTGGTTAACACTGCCTTTGGTTGGGGAAACAAAGGGACGACCTAGATACAACTGGTCTGTCTGAAGCCACCAAGTTAAATCTCTCTTGCAAGACTCCATGACGTAGATCGGATGTGTAAGAAGGAGATCTGGCATTGACCACTGTGTGAATAAAAGCCATTGTAGGAGTCTCATGTGTAATCGGGCTAAGGGCACCAGCAGAATGGCAGCAGCCATGGTTCCCAGGGGTCTGTAACACTTGTCTGGCCTGGGCTTTCTTTGTTGAAATCAAAACTTTTACCTGTTGATGCTGGGAGTGGATTCGGTTTGGAGTGAGTCTTGCTGTCATTTCTCGAGTTTAACTCGGCACCTAAGACGCCAATATGTTGCGACAGTAACAAGGCAGACATTTCTTGATTTACAGTGATGCCCAACTTGTTGCAAAGAAGGGTTTTGTCCCTGGCCTGATATAGTAGATGCCTGGTGGAAGCTGTGAGGAGCCAGTCATCCAGATATGGAAACACTCTGAAATCCCAGACGTCTCAGGTGAACCGTGACAACTGCCATATATTTGGTGAACGCTCTTGGGGGCTGTAGGGAAGCCAAAGGGCAAAGCTCGAAATTAGTAGTGACTGGCTCCCAGCCAAAGCACAGAAACCTTCTGGACTGCCTGTCCACTTTTATGTGGTAGTACGCGTCTTTGATGTAGGCAGGGAAAGATAAAGTACAGTTTTGTACCGACCATAAATGTAGATGTTCGAGTGCTAATACAGCTGCAGTCATAACAGATGGGTTTTCCTGCCGTCAGGTGGGTCCTCGGTCGGCCGAATTCCAAAGTCTAGGTCCGGCAGATGTCGTCGCTTCTTCCCTGACGTCAGTGCGACAGGGGTATAAAAGAACCAGTCAACGCCATTTTCTTCAGTTTTTCTTGCCCAAGATGTCAGGTGCCCCCAGAAGGGAGGCAAAACATAAATTTATGTAATAATGCAATGCAATATAATCAAAAAACAGTAGTTGCAAGCAAATACACCATAAAAGAATACCCCAATCAGGTTGTATGAGGAGGTGTTAGCCATTAGGCCTGTCCCAAGAGGGGAAGGAGGGAGGGAAACCTGGACTGCAGCTGTATTAGCATTCTAACATCTACATTTATGGTAGGTACAAAACTGTACTATGTTCATCGTGCATGCAGCTGCAGTCATAACAGATGGGTTGAATCCCAAAGCTAAAAAAGGGGTGGTAGGCACTAAGAGGAACTATAAGGAGCCAGGATGCCTTGCAAGACTGCAGTGGCAAAGCCCGCTCTAGATTTGGAGTATAATGGTAGGTGATAGTGCTTGGAGAAAGTATGTACAGAACTCCAAGTGGCTGCTTCCAAAATATCTTTGGTAGGAACCCCCATGAGGAAAGCTGTAGAGGTAGCTGTGGCCCTTGTGGGGTGACATCTGATGCCTGTTTTACAGTCTTACCATGAAAAGATTAACAAAAGCGTATGCAGTGGGCTATCCATCTTGAGATTGCCTGTTTGGAAATAGGCTTCCCTTGAGCACCTGTAGCATGGACACAAAGAGTTGCTCTGATTTTCTGAAGGGCTTTGTTCTGTCCAAATAATAACGAAGCTGTCTGTGACTGTCCAAGGAATATAGCAGTCTCTCCCCTTTGTTTTGTGGATTAGGGTAAAAGGTAGGTAGGTGGATAGCCTGATTCAAGGCTACCCTGGATACTACCTTTGGCATAAATGAAGGGTTGGTTCGTAAGGAAACTCTGTCCTGATGGAAAATGATGAAAGGCTGCACCAGCCATGAGGGCTTGTATTTCCGAAACCCTGCGTGCTGAGGTGATAGCCAGAAGGAAGGCTGTTTTCCATGACAAATATTGCAGTTTTGTTGAAGCAGCAGGCTCAAAGGGAGGCAAGGTCAATTTTTCCAGGATGAAATTGAGGTCCCAAGCAGGTACTGGTTGCTTCCTTGGGGGTTTTATATTCTTAGCCCCTCTGAGGAACTGTCTTAAGAGAGGGTGAGAGAATAAAGGAGGATCAGTGTTGTATTCTGCAGAAATGGCTGAGGCATGGATTTTGATGGAGGAGAATGAAAGTCCACTGCTTAGCATCTCAGCTAGGTACTGTAATATTTGAGGTAGATTCAGTATTCCAGGATTCTGACCCTTTTTCTGATTCCAGGCACAAAACCGTTTCCATTTTGCGGAGTAGGCTTTTCTAGTAGAAGGCCTTCTGGCCTCCAAAATGACATCCTGCACCTCCTTGGAGAGTAGGGTCTGTTGTGAATTTAAGGAATCCTCCATGCGGCTAGATTGAGTGTTTTCAGCGGACTGTGAAGAGTTTTGAAGTTGTGCTGAGTCAGTAGAAGAGGCATTAGAGACGGGATCCATGGTGGGGAATGAGTCAGGCTCCTCAGGAGTGGGTACCAGTGTTGTCTTGGCCAGTCTGGAGCAATGAGAATCATCTTTGGTCTGTCTGCTCTGGCTTTTAATAGAACCTTGGGCAGCAGAGGAAGAGGTGGAAAGGCATAAACTGTCATTGTTGTCCAACTGAAAGAGAGTGCGTCCACTTTCCAGGCCTGTGGATGAAAGGTCCTTGAGCAGAATTTTGTCAATTGGTAATTTCTGTGGGTGGCAAAGAGATCTATGTCTGGCCTTCCCCATGCTTGAATTATTTTTGTAAAAACTTGAGGATGCAACTTCCATTCGTGTGGATCTGTCATATTTCTGCTTAGGTTGTCTGCCAGCGTGTTTTCCTTGCCTGGCAGGAACTGTGCTTGAAGTTGGATTTGTAATTCCAGAGCCATGTTCCAAAGAGACATGGCTAGCCTGCATAGGGGATATGAATGGGTTCCTCCTGTTTGTTTGTGTACCACATCACTGTGGTGTTGTCTGTCCTTATCAATAGTTGGCCTGGATGCAGTAGGTCTTTGAAAGCCATAATAGCATTTATTACTGCTAGCATTTCCTTTTGATTGATGTGTAGGTGCTTTTCTTTTTGGGACCATTTGCCCTGAATGCACCAATCTGTCATGTGCGCTCCCCAGGCGTAGTCCGAGGAGTCTGTTGTGATGACTTGATTTGCTTGAGGCTTGCAGAATGGGAGACCTATGTTTCTTTGGCATGCTTGAGCCCACCACATAAATTCCTTTTGAAGACATGGAATCAGTGGTATAATTGTTTCCAAACTGTGGCTGTGTTGAGACCATAAGTTTTTTAGGTACCATTGAAGTTTCCACATATGCAGCTTTGCACATGGGATTAGCAGGATGCAAGATGCCATGAATCCTAGAGCCTGCAGGACTTTCCTTGCAGTCAGCCTGGTGAAGGTTGCCAGTTTTCTGAAGTATTGAGTTAGTTGCCCTTATTTCTCTGGCGTGAGGTAGGCCATCTGGGTGTTTGTATTCAAGCTGGCACCCAGGAAAATTATGGTTTGAGAGGGTATTAGTTTTGATTTCTTTTTGTTGACTGTGTATCCCTGAGAATTCAACAACATTATTACAAACGCCAGGTGTTTCAGAAGCATGTGGGAGGTTGGCATAGTGGTTAAGGTGTTTACCTTACAGACACAAGGTGCAGGGTTTGATTCTGACATGGGGTAATTGGCTAGGCTTAAAATGGTGCACAAGGGCAGTTAGCCTAGTACTAATCTATGATCCTATGTTCCACCACTTGAAATAAGGCCCATGTCTTCTGTTTCCCCCCCCCCTCCCCCCCAAAAGGAGAGATATCTATACCAAGCGATTGCAGCCCCCCAAACATCTCCAACGCCCAAGTGAGAACTGCTCTCCAAAGCAAAAACACAGCATCCATGGGACCTGATGGTGTCCCCGGCTGTGTGCTCCACGAACTCAACGAGGAATTAAACCCACAGCTAGGACAGCTGTTTAATCATAGTCTTACCTCTGGATACGCACTCCAGGAGTGGCGCACTGCAACTGTGGTCCCACTTCACAAAGGCGGTGCCTCCACCGACCCTGGAAATTACCGCCCATTAGCTTGACAAGCCTTATCTGCAAAGCCATGGAGAGGATCATAATGGACCTCATAAATAAAGACATAGGGAATTTGCAGACTTTGGATCCATCCCAGTTTGGCTTTGTCAAAGGCAGATCATGCCTTCTAAACTTGGTTGACTTTTTCAAACAGTCACCAAAGCCATTGATGAGGGAAAGGCAGTCCATACAGCCTACCTCGATCTGGCGAAGGCCTTTGATACAATACCCCACTCGGGTATCATTGAAAAACTCATCAGCTTAAATGTTAACCCATACATCACAAGATGGGTTGCAAACTGGCTGAGTGACAGAACCCACAGGGTCAGAGTTGCTGGCGCCATGTCAGACTCAAAGCCTGTCACAAGTGGTGTACCACAGGGCTCAGTCCTGGGCCCACTCTTGTTTGGCATCTACTTTTCAAGTACAAGCAAACACAGGAGGGTTATGGCTGACAAAGTTTGCAGATGACTGCAAACTGGGCGCCATAGTAGAAAACACATCTGACACAGATATCCTTCAGAAGGGTCTCACAGAAATGGATAACTGGTGCCAGAGCCATGGCCTAAAGTTAAATGCCAAAAAATGCATAGTCATACCCTTCGGGAAAAACAAGGTTACCCCTAGCTACCAAATAGGTGGCAATCCACTGAGTACAAAAGAAGTTATCAGGGACCTGGGGACCCAGGTTGATAGTAGTCTGTCATTCGACACCCATGTAGCTGAAGTAGTTAGGAAGACCTTCTACATTGCCCACCTTATCATGAAGGGATTCTCATCTAGATCAAGGGAGGTCATAGTCTCCCTATACTCATCACTCATCAGACCAATGATTGAGTACAATGCCCCATTCGGAATGCATCTGACCCGACACTTGCAGCAGCTGGAGAGGCCACAAAAGTTCCTCACCAAAAGGATAAAGGGTCTCAAACATCTGTCCTATGCTGCCGACTGAAAGAACTCCAGCTCTATTCAGTCGCCACGCTTGCTCAGAGGTGACCTTTGCCTAACATACAAGGCCATGTCAAACCCAGATTTGATGAATATGCTTCACCTCAAAAAATCTAGATCCATCAGAGCCACAAGGGCGGGAGACTTAAACCTCGACACGGCTATTAATAGGACGTGCTGGAGGGATAGATTCATCACCCAAAGACTCCCTATGCTGCGGAATAAAATCCCGGTATATGTGAGGCAGAGCACCTCGCTGGCCTTGTTCAAGAGAAATCTTGACCAATGGATGGGAGATCGCAGATATACCCCAGGGATTACCTCAGTGTCACTGCTCAACAGAGGCACAGCAAAATAATGGGTATAGTTCCCCATACTAAAGGGGTGGCGTAAGCCACAAAACTATGGGCTAGGCTTGTAAATGCCCTCGGGCAGATAGCCTAGTATGAACCTATGAACCTATGAACCTATGTGTTTGCTGTCCGCTTGGATCAGGCAGTCATCCAAATATGGGTATATTTGTAACCCTTGAAGTCTGCAGAAAGCAATTACTGATGCCAGGCATTTCGTGAACACTCTGGGCGCAGTAGATAAGCCAAAGGGCAATGCAGAGAATTGATAATGGGTTGAACCTGCAAGAAATCTGAGGTATCTTCTGCTATCTTGTCTGATTGGGACATGCAGGTATGCCTCCTTGAGGTCCAATGTTACCAGCCAAGACTCCTTGCCCAGCATGGGAAGAAGCTGCTGTAATGTGAGCATCTTGAATTTTGGTACGAGTAAATATGTGTTTAGGATGGATAGGTCCAAAATAGGTCTCCAATCTTTGCCCTTCCTTGGTACCAGGAATAGTCTGGAATAAAAACCTTGACCCTGTTCTTGTGCAGGTACCTCTTGAATAGCTTTCATGTCCATGAGATCTGAAATTTGTTTTTGTGCCTCTGCCCTTTGATTGTGTGGCAGGTTTGGCATGCCTCTCATTTTTGGAAGGGTGTGAAAGTGGAATCTGTAGCCTCTGTCTATAATGTCCAGGATCCATTTGTCTTTTGTGACAATATGCCAATTTTTCAAAAATAACGCCAGTTTTCCGCCTAAAGGTGCTGCCAATTGAGCCTTGCTTGGCATGCAAAGGGGAAAGTCATTGGTTCTGCTTTCTGAATGGCTGTGACATATCCTCTCCACCTCTTGGTGTAGGTGCTTGCCATTGTCTGCCTCTAAATGATACTTGAGATTGCCCTCTACCCCTCGGGTGCCTGTATCTACCTCTTTGAGGTCTGTCCATGGCTGGAAAGGACCAATTTTTTGAAGGCCAATTTCTACTGAAACGTGGAGGTTGTACCTGTAGGAAATCTTTCACTGTTTGCATTGATTTTGCCTTTTCCTCCATTTTCTTTAATACCTCCTCGGCTTTAACACCAAACAATACGTCTTTTTGAAGAGGTGCATCTAGTAATTTAGCTTTGACATGATCTGGTAAGGTGTGCTCTTTGAGCCAAGCATGTCTGCGTATGACTGATCCTGTAACAGCAGCTCTACATGAGGCCTCTAAAGCATCAAAACCACATTGCAAGGTGTGTTTATCCACTTGCTCTGCACTATGCAATAAATCCTGCAACTCTTTCAAATCTGGTTGTTCAGGTTGTGACATTTTGCTTTTCAACTGAGATAATAAAAACTGTTGATACTTTAACATATGGAACTGTCAGTTTAATGCCCTCATGGTTAAGGTGGCCGAGGTGTATACCTTTTTCCCCCACCTTTCTAAAGCTCTGGAATCTCTCTCTGAAGGTAATGGATTTTTGGCAGTGGAGGCCTTAATTCCCTTGTGACCATGTGAAATAGTTTCTGGGTCAGCCACCTGGCTTTTGTATAGAAATTGGTGTGAATCAGGAACCCGGTAATACCAGTCAGGCTTGACTGGAGCTGGAGGTAAGGAATCTGGGCTAAGGCTGGCCTCTGAATACACATCATCTAGTATGTCTAAGACAGGAGGGATAGCCAGAGGCCTGTGCTGAGGGAGCAAGAGGAAATCCCTGAGCCTTTTCTTGGAGTCTGAGTAATCTTGGCCTTCCCAGTGGAAGTGTTACCTCAAGGTATGCAAGGTTTCCCCAAAAAAGAAGTCCTCAGGGGGGAAACAGAGGGAATGGACTCCTCTGCATAAGAATCTTCAAAAGGGGACTAAGATTTCTGAAGTAATGGAGGCCTGGTCCGAGGAAGGGTATTCTTCCTCCACTCTGGGCCTTTTGTCCGAGGGGGGTTGAGAACCCCTGATAAGAGTAATCAAATCCTCAGCCATTTTGAGCATCTGCTTTTTAGGCATGGGGCCTTGAGAGGGTCCCTGGAGCTTGTCTTAGTATGCATGGCTGCTTTAGATTTAGTGAAAGCCTTAATGGAAAAAGGCGGCGACGGCCTGAAGACACCTTGAGAGGTGGCAGGCCTGTCTAAACTCTGAGTTTCACCGCCAAGAGTGGCTTCGGTATCTGTAGTCGGAGTGTGGGCCAAAGAGCTTGCGACCTCGGGCACAGAAGACACCGCTAATGAAGTGTCATCGGTAGTAAGGGGCTGCGTAGGCGCCTCGCTGAGAACCGGAGCACCTGTAATCGGCTTTAGCGTGGTGTCGGTAGAAGTCACAGATCTCGTATTTCAGTCCTTATCTTTTGTAATTAAACATTTTGCCAAAATAGTGTTGGGCGAACTCCGCCCAATGCTTACTAGTGCGTCTGTTGAATGTAGCACAAAAACGACAGGCCGAGACGTCATGGTCTGGGCCTAAGCAAGGAATGCAGAGGGAATGGACATCCTTATGCGGTATTTGCTTCCCACATGAAATGCAATTATTAACTTTGTCTGACATCGGTCTGAGGCAAGAAAAGTTTCCCCAACGGGGTACTTAGCTTTCAAGAAGACTTCGTTGAAAAATATTCGTAATCTCAGGAGCTGGCCGACCGGCACTTGCGAACTGCTTCTGCTTCAGGCACCGCGCGGCAAGAAAGACTGAAGAAAATGGCGTTGACTGGTTCTTTTATACCCCTGTCGCACTGATGTCAGGGAAGAAGCGACGACATCCGACGCCGGACTTAGACTTTGGAATTCGGCCGACCGAGGACCCGCCTGATGGCAGGAAAACCCATCTGTTATGACTGCAGCTGTATGCACGACGAACTTCTGGATGTGCTCTATGAAAGGGAATAAAATCGACTGCAAGGTTACCATCCGGAACTTTGTTTTCTTTACAGATTTGTTTAATCTGCTGAGATCTAGGATGGACCTCCAGTCCCCTGTCTGTTTTGGTACTAAAAAAGACCTTGATTAAGTTCCAGATCCTATCTGGTCTGCGGTGACTTCTTGGAAGACTCTTGTCTAGCAACGATTGAATCTCTAAAGTTGCCAAGTCCTTTTGCTCAGGTGGAATGTCTGGTAAGGACTTTTGTTTCGGAGGGGTGGAAGAAAAGGGAATGAGGTAAACCTCTGGATATTATCGCTTGTACCCATTTGTCTTGGGAAAGTTGTTGCCAGATGTTTGGGTACAATGACAAGCGACCCCAGACTCCCTCCAGAGGAGGACAGGTGGGTCTCCTTTCAGGAGCGCTGGTAGGGCCCATCAGAGAAGGTGTCCCTGTCGCCCCGATTCTGCGAACCCCCTCTGCCGCAAGGGTGGCATCTTCCATTATAACTACCCCCTCTGCCCCTGGGGGAAGTATAGTCACATGCATCCGAGAAACCTTTTGGGGATTTGCGGAACCACATTTTCCCACCCTTTTGACCTTTGGGATAAGGTCTGGAAGAGGCAAAAAAACCAGACTCCCACGGCAGATAAGATTTTCCCATCCTTCTTGCACCTAGTCAGTATCTCTTACCACAGGTCCAAACAAGGCTGAACCATAGAAAGGGGCATTGGTAAATGAAGACTTGAAAGGGCCAGCAAAGTTACAAAGGCGCATCCAGGAATGTCTCCTGAGAGAGATTCCTGATGCAACCGCTCTACTCGCTCAGTCAGCTGCATAGGACATGAGCCTCATGAAGAAATTCGCAATAGAGGTAAGGGTGGCTAGCTGTGAGGATACATTGTGTGTGGACCGCGCAGCTACTGCTCCTTGAAGGGTTATCTCCTAGTTCTTTGATGAAATCCATTTGAAGTCTACTGAACTGGGATAAACAGTTCAGCGACTGCAAGGTGAAGGTCGCAGAAGAGAACATGCGCTTGCCATATCTATCCAAAGTCCTAGAGTGTTTATTAGGAGGGTGGACAGATGAAGAGGTTTCTGACAATTCCTTCATGGCCGCCGCCACCACCATGGCATCTACGGGAACTCCTTTTGTTAAAAATTCCTTTTCTTTAGGGGCCGTAATAAATTTGTTTGGCCTCCTCGGAACAGGCCCCACAGTGTCCGGCAAAGTCCATGCTTTCCTGGAAATGACCTCTAACAACTTGTCGTAAGGAAGAGTCACCCAGGAGGTGGAAGGGCAAGATCCAAAAGCCTCCAGGTATACTGAATCAACCCCCATAGGATTGATGGGCTGCCAATCACCCTTCTGTTTCATGATTTCCAGGATGTCAGCAAAGGAGACATCCTCAGCGGGGGGATCTTGGGGACCCTTTGGATTCATCCAAGCAGAGTCTGAAGTGAATGACTCAGGGAAGTCAATGTGCTTCCTCTTGCAAAGCCTCTTCCTGAGAACATCCTCCGAGGGATACTCAGGAGAAGTCCCGGAAGAGGGAGCACCACCTGCAGTTGTTACCTGGGGGTCCAGATCTCTACGCTTAGGAGGGGATGGAAAAGAGATAAACACAGGTACCTGGTGGGGAATAGGGAATGGATCAGAGAGCGGTGCCATCTGAGGGAACAGCATCTTCTCCGCTACCTTGAAAGCACCTCCACCCTGCTCCAAAGAAGACCTCCGCACATAGGATGCTGGAGATCAGCTCCAAGGGGGAGGCGGTTCCAAAGCAGAGGTAGGCACAGGGCTCAACCGAGCTGAAGCAGCAAGAAGGAGAGTTGGATCGGAAGACATACCGCACCAACTCTCACCCCCCGGAGCCAACCAGACAGCATCGGCTCCCAGATGTCTCCGCACAGAATGGAGCCGAAGACACCAGAGATTAAGTCGGAACCGAAGCCGCCAAGGGGGTCTGGGCCAACAGTTCCACTACAAATCGGATCCATACCCTCTGGCTCTGAAGACTCTAGGGTAATCGGAGGAGGAATCAAAGAAAGTGGAGCAGAGACAAGCTGCTCCGATGCCTTTGGGCCCTGAGGCAAAAGCAATTTAGCTAGGGTCGGTGTGCGCAGCAATCTCTTCACCACCCGCTCTACATCATCTGAAAGACTCCTGGAGGAGCGGGTGGACAAGGAGGACATCTCCTAGACTCCAATATGGGAGATCTCAAGACTGGTGACACCACCGGATCCAAAGCTGCAGTCCGAAGAGTAGAAACCTCAATCGGCTCCTTTGACACTAATGGTGCCGAAGAGGTTGGTGATGCAGACTTGCCGGAGCCAACAGCCCTTGGTTCCGAAAACTTTTTGCGTGGCTCAACCTGGAGCGGAAGCTGCCCTCTTTCTAGATGACTAAGAACCCTCATCCAAAGCTTGCTGAAAGGGAAGACTACCTTTGGCCATCAACTTAGACGTACGCTCCTGTACAACTCCTCAAATTGTGAAACCAAAACAGGTGAAAAACAAAAAAACGGCAGTAGCAGAACCACAGCAACACTTTTTATTGTAGACAAAGTAAGCGCTTTCGTCTGTGTATTCCACCAACTTCATCAGACAAGTGACATAACATGTAGTTACAGTTTAAATACTTTCAAACTGCCAAATCAATTACACAAAACCACTTATTTTAAAAATTAAAGGGATATTCCCAGAAAACATTTCAACAAGAACACCAAAGGGGGAATAAAAACAACATTACTAGTACTGTGATCTAGTTAAATATAAATGAGTTCTTTAGATTAGTAGAACATTGCAAAGCCTTTATAAATCGAAACAGAAAAATATACAATTAAAAATAGAAAAATATATGGTTAAAACCAGTCGACCAGTATGACAACAGTATTACCTAGTCAAAGTTTATGTCCCTTCCCTGTATACCTATTTGTATCCTAAAGTTCATCATCCAAAAAACTTAGATGCGAACCAACACCAAAACCATATAATTGGCGCTAATCCACTACGCTTATGTTTAAATGATAAACGTTGGTAGTTCATAGGCGTTGATAGGCGGGATAACACTAATGGCAACAACTAGCAGGTTCAATACATTTTCCCTAGATGCCACACATTAGGGATATACTTAAAAACTGGTCCCTTATCAACGAGGACACCAGTCTTACCAAACTGCAACTACCACCTCTCATGACATTTCAAAGGGGACCTAACTTAAAAACCCTAGTGGAGAGAAATGAGGTAAATAAAAGAGGTACGGGTATGGCAAAATGCGGCAGATGCCCACAATGCAGATTCATTAGAATCACAAATAAGGTTAGACTAACGGACAAAGAATATCATATAAGAGGTAGGTTTAATTGTGAATCCCAAGGTGTGGTTTATGCAGCAACTTGCATCTCCTGTGATGCATACTATATTGGGAAAACGGAGAGAAAAATCAAAGGGTATATGAACATACCTACTGCATTGGGAAGAACACTACCAACGCTCAGGCGAGACATTATAGAACACCCCAACCACCAATTTCAGTTTGTGGTACTACAACAGGTAGAACACAATATTAGGGGCGGGCCTTGGGAACTCAGACTGGAGGAATGTGAATTAAGATGGCAGATATGTACCTCGGCTCATGTGCCCCCAGGGCATAATGATTACATTTCTATTAAATGCCTTTTTAAACTTAAGGCTCTGAATAGATAAGGATATTCTAACTATGGCTTGTTTAATTTAATAATAATATTAATACAACTACACTTATAACAACTTACATTATACACTTTGTATTTTTTAGTGTATTTTCTGGAGCATCATTAGAATAACAATATATGGTGCAAGTCTTTTCAAAGTATTGGGTTTGGGCTCTAACAACGCCTATGAACTTCCAATTTTTCATTTAAAACATAAGCGTAGTGGATTAGCGCCAAATATATGGTTTTGGTGTTGGTTCGCATCTAAGTTTTTGGACGAAGAATTTTAGAATACAAATAGGTATACAGGGAAGGGACAAAAACTTTGACTAGGTAACACTGTTGTCATACTGGTAGACTGGTTTTTAATCATATATTTTTCTGTTTCTATTTATGATAAAGGCTTTGCAATATTCTGGTAATCTAAAGAACTCATTTATATTTAACTAGGTCACAGTACTAGTAACTTTGTTTTTATTCCCACTCTGGCGTTCTTTGGTGCAATGTGTTTTTCTGGGAATATCTCTGGGAATATCTCTAATTTTTTAAAAAATGGTTTTAATTGTGTAATTGATTTGGCAGTCTGAAAGTATTTAAACTGCAACTATATGTCACTTGGCTGATGAAGTTGGAGTACACAGACGAAAGCGCTTACTCTATCTACAATAAAAACAATGTTGCTATGGTTCCGCTGCTGCCATTTTTCTGTTTGCTCCTGTACAACTCTACTACTGAAACCGTGAAAACTAGTGCAAGGGTCTTGCAGATGTATGGCACAGAGACAGTAAACACAATTAGTGTGTGCATCTGTCAATGACATCTTTCCAGCACACTTTACACATTTTTTGAACCCAGAAGGCTTATGTTCCTTGGGTTCTTTAGAGGAGTCTTTCAAACTCTCCTTAGACATTATTTAGACCAGCAATAACAAACTACTAAAAACTTCTTTTTTGTTTTTTTTTTTTTATTTAAATAGCATCCTCTAACTGAAACAGATTCTACGAAAAGGGGAAAGGGACAGAACCCTCTAACTTAAACAGGTTCTGACCTGGGAGAGAAACGGCCCTGAAAGTTAAGGGACCGAGAGAGGCCTCTAACAAAAACGTCACACACAAAAAAAAAAAAAAAAAAGGTGCGGAAAGACTTAAAAGGGTCTAACGCAGACAACACGAAGCTAACAGGGATATATAGGGAAGAAAAATAGTACAACTAGCTCGAAAAAATACCAAATAATTGAAAAAGTTATACTTGTAAGCCAACTAAAGAAACGTCTCAAAGCTTGGATGGCAAACGAGATCTGGGGACGTAGCCTGGGGCATCATGGGATAGGGATTAGCCTCGAGCCACTGAAAGCTCTCAAGCTTTAGTATTTGGCAGAGTTGGAGCAGAGGATCAGCTCCGAACCCAACCAGCAAGAATTATGAGATGGACTACATAACATAATTACTTACAGGTGGGGACCGGAATTTGATTTACAGCTGTAAAGACATGTCTGGGGAGCCTGAAAGGGAAAATATAAATTTAACAAATGAGGGTAGATGTTTGAAGAAATTTATGAAAATATTTAGCATGGGAGATGTGAATTCAGTAACAGGAGTTCTGGGCGAATTTACATACTCCCCAGTACAAAAACTGGACTAGGCCACACAGAATTTACACTTCACAGGAACATCTGCATTTAACTGAAGGTCTTGATACCCACCCTATAACTACTTCAGATCATGCACCAATAAAAGCTAAAATAAAAACACAGGGTAATGAAATAAAAATGAGACTAGGCAATTTCCCATTTATTTGTTGAAAAGACGAATTTAAGGAATGGGTAAGTAGAGATTCAGGAGCTATTACAGAGGATAGAATTTTTTTCTGAAAATATATACAGGCAGTGGGATAAAATTAAGGTGGAGTTTAAAAATAGGGTGGAAATAAAAGAAAGGGAGCTATGTTAAGTAACAAATATTATTTAGAGGGACTGACAAATGTTAAAGTATTGCAGAATAAGGGGAATCTCACAAAAGAGGAGGATCAACTGCAAAATGCCCAGAAGAAAATAAGGGCTTACCTCAATAATAAACACGAACTTCAAGATTGCTGTTAAGCAACTTTTTTTGATAAAACTAGAGCACAAACATTTAGCACAACGACGCAAGCAACAGAAAGTAGAAAGGGCCATTGCAAAACTTAGGGAGCCTATAACAAAAAAAGCTGAGATACTGTAAAGGTATTCGAAATGCTTCAGAAATTCTATGAGAGTCTCTATAAAGCAGAGAAATATGAAAATCAAGAAAAGATACCAATGGAAATATTAATGGAAAAATGTAATATGCCAAGATTAGAGGTAGATGAGGCTCGATTACCAACAGGATAGGAGGAAACAAGATAAAAACTGTGATGTATAACTAATCTACAGGAAAGTCCCCAGGAATTGATGGTATTCCTGTGGAAGTTTGGAAGATAAGAGGGGGGGAAAAAAAATGATTAAGGTCTGGAAGGTTTTGTTTAACAGCATCTTTGGAAGAGAAGTACCACAGTCCTGGAAGAATGCAGTGGTAGCTGTAATACCCAATGAAGGCAAGGATCCATCATGTCCAGCTTCATACAGGCCCATTTCCATGCTAATCCACGACTACAAAGTGTTCATGTCCATAATAGCTAAACGAGAAGCAAAAGTAATGCCAAAACTGAGATATGGATCAGTGCGGTTTTGTGGAGGGGCGGCAAACATTTGACTAACAGAACACGGATGATTCAGAGGGAAGCAGAATGTGTGAAAATACCATTGTTGGTTGGTCTTGATGCAGAGAAAGCATTTGACAGAGTAAGCTGGGACTTTATGAGCAAGGCAATGGAAGCATTTGCATTTCCTGAAAAAAAATAAGGTTGATTAGGAGAATATATGAGAGAGATCAGAGGCAAAAATTTAAGCAGGAAGGATCCTCTCTAATAACTTCTGCTTGAGCAGAGGAACCAGGAATGGTGTCCTCTTTCCCCTTTATTATTTGTATATTTAGAACCACTTGTGAAGAAAATAGGACTCAGAAATTCAAGGATACAATTGGTATGATAGCCAAGAAAAGCTGGTTTTATTTGCAGACTATATTACTTTGTACCTGACAAAAGCCAGAAAAGGACAGTGTTGTAGGAACATTTTGAGACCGTTTCAAATCCTTCTGGGATACAAAATTTTAATGCAGCTAAAATAAATGCAATAGAAGTAAACTATGTACACACACGAACTAGTGCAGAAATACTCATATTTACGGGGACATGATAAAATTAAATATTTAATAATATGGATTAAAAAATTATTCTAGTGGGGCAGCTAAGGATAAGTGAAAGACTGTTGTGTCTTTCGGCTTTTCCCGGTTAGGGGTCGCCACAGCGGAACTCCGGTCCGCTAATGATTGGCAGTTGATTTTTACGTGCAGAGTTGCCAGCCCTGACGCACAACCTTCAATGAAGGTACGCCCATTCACGAAGACGCTCTGAGAATCGAACTGAACAGCGTGTTACTGTGAGGCGACAACGCTACCAATATGTGAAAGACTAAACAAAAGATAATACAAAACTTGAGAAAAATGGAAGCTTTGTTATATGGATATGGATAGTAAAATACAAGCAGTTAATGTATTTAGTCCCTTTAGTTTTACACACAGGTCAGGCACATTTTTATCAACCAGAGGAGAAGTTGCGGGTAGCCATTAATAAAAAGCTGAAGGACTTTATCTGGGAGGGAAGACAAGAGTCAAGTGGGATAAGCTATGCTGATGAAACATGGGAAGCTCAAAACACTAGGAGACTAGGATTTTGGATGCAGACTTTTAAAGGAGAACAATCATGCAGAATATTATATCCATAAAGTAGCAGAAAAGTATTCTTAGAACTCAACCAACACAGGAATGGGGAAAGGAGAGTCTACCAATAGAGTGACTGCAATTAGGAATACAGACAAAAAAAGCAAGAGGGGCCAGAATTTTATGGAGAAAACTGGTAAAGTAACCAAAGTACTGGCAGCAAACAACTAGAGAGGGGAAGATGACAAAGAAAAGACAAGAATTTATTCAGACGGCAGGTTAAAAATAGTCTTCCCCACCACAAATTAATAGAGTATAGGCAAAAAGAAATAGGGGGTTCCTAAATGAAAGGCCAGCACTGGTAGAATTTTCAGTAGAATCTGAAACAGAAGTGGCCAATAAAAAGAGGAACAAGTACAGCATATAAAATGTTGCATGATGACCAAGGTGGTTAGAAATGACTGGGAAGACAGACTGGATAAGCAATTCACACAGAAACAAGGGGAGGATATATGCATGTCTCCAAAATATGCAACAAAATCTAAAAGATTTAGGATTTTTTCCTGGAAATGTTTACAGATACTTTTATACCCCAAGTAGACTCCACAGAATTTTTCCTCAGACAGGAAATAAATGTTAGGGGTGAGAAGGTAATTTGGACATTTTCTGGGAGTGCAGTAAGTTGGTGGACTTTAAGGATTCCCTGCAGGATGCATTGTAGAGGCGTTGGGTGGACAGATTGGTCTGGTCTGATAAGGGAGATTATTTTTCTGACCTACGATACAGAATCGGAATTGCCTACACATGGTAAGGCCTTGCTGTGTCTAATAATGGTGGCTGCCAAAAAAGCAATGAATAGAAAATGGAAATCAAAATCTAAACCAACTGTACTGGAAGTAGTGAATATAGTAAGAGATAAAACAACTGGAAATCAGGTCTTCAGAAAAAGGGGAGGAGCAAAATGCATTGGAAAAAAATGAGAATTGTGGGAACACCACATCCAAGGGAGGAATGAGGTCTGAAAGGCGGCAGGACTTAAATGAGTTATGTAATGTCTGAGTGAAAAAGACTGGGCAGATTACAAGTGATGTCAGTATGGTTTGCGATGTAAAATGCTTGTGACTAGGATTGTCGGTGTGGTTTATTTTCATTTATATGAATGTACGACAGCCTATGTATTATGTGATGGTTTAATACAGATGTTGCTTGTTTAAAAAAAGGCAGGAATTGAACAACTGATTTAATACTGCTTAGATTATAGAATATATACCAATATACTTTATATGAATTCAAATTTGCCTGTGTCACAAGTGATGATTCAATAAAAGTGTTTGGCAGCGAAAAAAATAAATAGTCATAACGGCGAGGAAAAACCCCGCTTTATCAACTGTGTTATCTTTTAGCTTTCAATGGTAAAGGTTCAAGACTTTAGTACCAAAGAAATGAAAAGGAGACTAATGCTTAGAAAGTTTATGCTTCCTTCCGACTACACAAGTACCAATGCCTTTCAAAGGCATCAAGAAAGAATTTGTGGGTGCTGGAAACAAAAACGAAGACCTTGCTACAAAAAGACTACATTGAGCTAAAGATATAAAACGAACACTTGCATGTTTAAGCATTTCAATCTTCCCACACCTAACAGTAGAGAAAGAAAACTCAAAACTAGCAAAACCTTTGAAGGGACTGTGACCCTGACTCAAATGAATTAAATACTGGACTGTCCCTCTCACAGGAAGGAAAATGTTCTTCTTATAAGCACACCTATGGAAACCTTCAACAGTCCAGAGCAGAAAGGCCACAAATCTTAAGAAAATTCCCTTTTAATAGGGAGAAAAGCATATGTTTTAACCAAGTGCTATGTGAGGAAAACAATCTTCACAAACTGACAAAATGAGAGGCAACTACTCTACAAATAAAGAGCTAAAATATGGCTGTACATGACAAAACAGCCAGTAAATATTGGCCTACACATAAAAGGCAAGGAAAAAGAGACTGCGATATTCCTCAATGCAGGAAGATAACTACCACAAATAAGAGGTGACAAATGCTTGCAAGTAACAGAAATTATGTACCTGCCACAACAGTAGCACTATGTAACCAACAGCCAACTTCTTCATACAGTCAAGGCTTAGACTGCAGGTCTGAGTTAGCTTGGCACATAACTGGGTTTTTGCCTCACAAACATCCATAAGGTATTTCCCAAACTTTCCAGATATACAATTTACCATTTTAAAGCAAAACATGTCAAAGAAAATCTCTCTCAGTTCTCGACCACAGGTTTCCTCCATTAGATGCTGGAGGGTAGGTATGCCGAAGATGACAAATGTTAAAGCATTGATGCTACTACAGAAAAGTACATCCCTGAAGGCTGGAAATAGGAATAAGTCCCAAGTTGATTCTCTGAGGTGAGCCTAAGAAAGTAAATCTCAGAAGTCCCAGAAGAAGAATGGCAAAGATCACAATCTGCTTAAAGTGGTTTACAGAAGTGTGCTTCAGTCACATGTGCATCTTCAAAGAAAGCATGTGACAGTCACTACTCCAGTGAAATACACTATAGGCACAGCAGGCAATGCCATGTCATACTTTTGTAGATTAATTTAATACACAGAGCTATCTGGACAGAGCAATTTTAAAGACTTTGGAGCCACATTTGCAAGCACCCCAAAAAATAATTGATCATTGCTGCCTATATGCATGGCAAGCCAAGTCCCATCAACTGGAGAGGTGTGTTTACAAAAAAAAACAGTAATAGACAAAACAAAACAGATCAGATAGGGGACATGCGAGATGTACAGTTTTAAAAATTGTTCTTAAGTTACAGCAACTGGAAAGTTTCTGAAGATGTTTCAAACAAAGGCAATTTTTTCCAAAGTGAAATATTAACTTCAAGGGAAGCTAATCTTCAAATGATGGTCTGACAGGGAAAACGCCCTTAAGAACACTTTACATTCTTTCACGCAAGCTAGCTTAGAAATTCTCATTTCTTCGCAAAACAGCCCACTTTCCCAAACATGGTATAAGAAAGCTGCTGCACTAGGTGCTCATCAAGAAATATAAATATACTGTCAAGGCTTCCTCCAATGATGGGACATCTTCCCATACCACTGAATCTAAGAGTGTCTATCACAGAGCAGTGGCAGGCAAAAGATATCCTGTGCGCAAGGAACTGCCTTTCAAGATTAGTGGTTAAAGTCTCCTCTCAACACCTCCCATTACCAGAATCCCTCATGGCGACCTGACACAGGATTTAAGTCAGCCATACCTGTTTATATACAAAGCCAATGCCATACTGCCACTATACATACCAACTGCATCCTAAAAGACAGAGACCTGAAAGGCCTGACGAGCAGAGGACTGTCACCTCAACACCAAAGTGTAGATGGTCGTCCAACTAAAACGGAACACGTTCAAACTATCTGTCCCTGAAAATGCCTCCCCCCAAAAAAAAATTTAAAAAAAAAATAAAAAACTTCCAACTGACAACCACTATTTTATTTTATTGTATTTTACATTTGTTTACCGAACTGGTCCAGCTGGATATATGTCCATTTTCAGCAGAGGCCCGGGGAGAAAAGCTCCAGATACAGACATTAATATCAGAATTTACAAATTTAGTTCATTGTGAAAAAATATATAATAGTATTAGCGTTAGCATTTTCTTACAGAAGCAACAATTAGAAATTAATTACAGACTAAAGGTATACAAATTACACATGACAGTAGAAAAGATTTGATGTAAGATTTGTATGAAGGAGAATAGAAAGTATTAGTAGTACATTGGAAGCTTGTCATGGTTAGTGCACGGGCAGAGCCAGTGAAGTTTTGAGGTGAGTTATGAGTTGGGATTTGAAACAAGGAAAAGAAGAGATAGCAGTGAGGTCGTCAGGAAGAGAGTTGCAGGCTTTACCTATTGCGTTTGAGAACATGGATTTACCTGCCAAGTTATTGGATTTGCAAGTTGATACAAGAAGTTTGTTAGAAAACCGTAGGCTTTTAAGGTTGCAGTAAGGAGTGATAAGGGAGGTGAGCACAGGGGTGTTAGTGGGTTTGTAGAGGATTTTATGGGCTAAGGAGAGCTGGTGATATAAGATCAGATTTTGCAGCTCAAGCCATCCTAATTGCTTTAAGTTTATGCAGTGGTGGGTTCTAAAAGTAGAGCCAGAGGCAAATCTGGCAGTACTGTTATAGGCAACAGCCAGTTTGCAGAGGTTAGATTTTGACAGGTATGTGTAAAATACGGGAGGCATAAAGGAGGGAAGAAATCAGATGGGAATGGGCAATGGAAGTTCTGGTAAGTGGAGTAAGGAATGGTTTAATTCTATACAGGGAGCCTAGTTTTCTGTTAACTAACTTTATGGTGTTAATGTGATAGTCAAAGCATAGGTTACTGTCTATCTCTACTCCGAGAAGCATGGTAGTGGGGTCAGGTGATATGTTAGTGCCATTACTACACAAGACAGAGAAGTTGAAAGAAGAGGATTTTCGGGTGGGGGAGAACAGTAACAGTTTGGTTTTCTTGGGGTTTAGGACTAAGCATCGTTTTAGGAACCAAGTTTCAACAGTTTGGAAAATCTGTTGGGTGACAGAGTGCAGTTCGGAGGGGGATGAAGCAGAACAAATCAAAGTAGAAACATCAGCATATTGTACACAGGTTGCAGAGGAAATACTGGTATGAAGATCATTAATAAAAATAGAAAACAGAAGGGGGCCAAGTATAGAACCTTGTGGTACTCTGAAGGTAATGGGCAGGTGGTTGGATAAGTTACTGTGCCAGAGCACTGCCTGTTGTCTGTTATGAAGATAGGAGTGGAACCACATTATAGCTAGAGAGTCTAGTGAGAATGTTTTAAGTAAATTTAACAGCATCTGGTGATTGACCATATCGAAGGCTTTGGATAGGTGAATAAAAACAGCAGAGGTAAGGATGTTATTTCAATTTTTGTTGATACAGTCAGTGAAGGAAAGGAGGGCTGAAGTGGTGTGGAAAGTCTGAAGCCATGTTGACAGTCAGCACGTAGACGGTTATTCAACAGGTGATTAAGAAGTTGTTTTTGTATGCATTTTTCCATGATTTTAGCCAGGGGGGACAATAGGGCTATGAGTCAGTAGTTTGAGAGTTCTGTTGAATTTCCACCTTTATGCAGGGGAATGATATGTGAAATTTTCCAGACAGAAGGAATATAGCCTTCGACAATGGTTCTGTTAATCAGAATGGAAATGGGATAGGCTAGTGGTTTGGCTGCAGTTTTTAGATACTGAGCAGGCAGAAGGTCAGAAGATGGAAAGGAGGCTTTAAGTTTGTGGAGAAGAGAATAGATAAGTGATGTAGGTACTGGTTGCAGTTGAAATGTGGGACTAGAAGTGTTAGGGGAGGTGGACCAAGAGGTGATATCGGGGGACAATTCATTAGCATGATACTGGACAGTTTCAGTAAAGAATGTATTGAAGGCATCAGCGGTTTGTTTTGGGAAGTGCCTATGGGGCAAGGGGTGTCAGAGTGGCCAGGTTTTGAGAAACTATTTATTCCTGCGCAGAACTTTTGTGGATTTTGTTGGTTAGTTTGTTGTAAATGGCAGTAGTAGTTTCTTTTATCTAGAAGTACGGCTTTTTGGTGGAGTTTCTGATTTGTCTAAAGTTAAGTTGGTTGGTGGGATCTTTAGTGCTACGGCACTTGGTCCAGAGTTTATTTTTCAGGATAATTTTATGCCATGTATCTTTTGAGAGCCTGGGGGCAGGTTTTGAGCTTACTCTAACAGATCTTAAGGGAGCATGAGAGTCTAGAATAGAAAGGAACTTAGAGTTGAAGTAAGCTACAGCATCATCAAGAGGCAGTAGTTGAAGAGGGGACCAGTTGCAAGCATTGAGTTCTACTAGGAAGTTTTCAGGGTTAAAGTTTTTATTTGTTCTGACCATTTTGTATTTAGTTAGGTTAGGGGTAGGAGTTTCATGTCTAATTAAGTAAGTAAGAGCATGGTCACTTAAATCATCTGGTAGTGTCCCTACTGTACAAGTACGTTGGTGACTATATCAGAATCCAATCCAATATGCTTTCTTTGTTGTTAGATTTGTTAGTTCTAGTTGGGTCATGAATGGTTTAAGAAAAACCATGAAGATTTAGGAGGGAGGGGGGTGTAGAGAGGAGCAGGTTTTCCAGTCTATACTGACATCGCCCAGGACTATTGTTTCTTGTGGGAATTGAATAGCGAGCCAGCTAAGGATCTCTTTTAGGGTACTAATGTTATTTCCATGGGGGAGGTAGGTGCAGATTATATAGATGGATTTGTGGGAATTAAGCTTGAGTCTGGATATAAGGATTTCAGCATTACTTACAGAGGGAGGTTTTTCTTGGATGACAGTAATTTGCAATACGGTTTTATAAAGAATTGCTATCCCACCACCCTTTTTGGCTTTGCGATCTAGTCTGAAGATGTTATAGCCAGGGGGAGTAATCTCCCTGTTTTGGGTTGTTGGTTTGAGCCAAGTTTCAGACAGGCAAAGGACATCAAATGAGTGTACGTCTAGCAGTGCATGGAGGTGGGCAATTTTATTATTAATGCTACGGATGTTAAGGTGAGCTATAGAGATGGCGTTTGGGGGGTTTGGAGGATACGTTTGAGTATGAGGGTGGAGGACAGAGGGGGTTTATAGTAGCAGTGTTATTTGGGGAAGGGCTGGGATGAATGTCACCTGCTAGAAGGGAGAGAAGTAATCTTATTTTTAGGTTAAAGGGTTTGGTAAAGATTTTCTGTATATGTGATTAGTGTAAGAAATGTGGAATTTTCTATGAAATTTTGCAAGAAGGTAGTTGGGAGAAGAAAAAATGTTTGAGAATGGGAGAAGTAAAAATGTTTGAGAATGGATGGAATGTGTTTTTGGAAGGTGAGTTAGTATGCTGAGTAAAAAAGTATGGTTCTTTGATTCTACTGTGTTAATATGAGGTTAGAAGGTAGAATTGCATAAGGTAAAGAAAAAGTAAAAAAAGGAGGATATGTTTTAAATAATTTGAGGTTAGAGGCATAGTGATAGGTTCATATATGGAAGAAAAATTGGGAAGAAGTGTAAAAGCAGATAGGAAGAGTAGAAAAAATGTGTGTGTGATTTAAATATATAGGTGGATGGGTAGTGTTGAGCTAGAGGGAGGGGGTAGAGTGTGGTTGTACTAGGTTCCAGAAGACAGAAGGTACTGCGCCTTTGGTGAAGATTTGGCATGTGCAAGCCTAAAGAAATGCCTGCAAGCTCTGGAAATTCTTACATTACCCAAAAGAAAAATATGTACCACAATAAAGGTGGCAGATAACATGCATATGCTTTCCAGTGCTGTATAAATAGGAGTCCTTGCCAGGGGATGAACCACAAGGCTTTACAGTGTGAGCACCTCCTGATGGCTGCTACCACAATGACAGAATTGTGAGTCCTTAGGATCCTTGTCTGGCTCTCCTAGGACAGAAATCCAAGCATCAGCATTAAGCCTCCTTGATGACATGGAAAAATCTACCGTCTTGTAGGCAGCCACCCAAAATATCACAGAGGAAGGGTGGAACTAGTCAAAGGTAACTTCCATAAAAAAACAGGGCACCATGAGCTATGCCACCCCCTCTGCCATTATTTCTACGTTCTTCGCAGACCTGAGGAGATGACGGAGCAGGGAAATCACATGCTAACAGAGTATGGTGTCCGACAATACAGAGAGGAGACTGTTTCCTCATGAATGCTTCCCTCCTTCAGACAGAATGGTGCCAAGGTGAAACCGAAAACTGAAAAGTAAACAGACACACGTCAATCTTATCAACAGCAACCAAATCCACTAAAAAAAGGAAAATCAAAGTGCTGCAGGAGCAGTTAATGGAGGGCTGCGACAAACTCAAATATAGCCAGCTTTGTAGACAAAGATAGCAACACTGCAGCTACAGTTAGTGCTAACCCCCCCCCCCAGGTTGCCAAGACCAACAGTGAAGAATCCAGGTCAGCACATCTGGTGACACGAGCAACTACTGGCACAGATTATCAGTGCAAGTCAAGGTCAACAAGCTGCTTACAAGCTCAAGTCCAAAAACAAGCGCCCTGTATGAGATTTAAATCAGAAGCAGACATTTAGAATGACACAAAAGACAATCGCAAAACCTGACCTCGGCCCACTTGACAGACAGCCAAGACCAGAAGAAAACAAGCACTGAAGTTACCCAACAGTGTGGGTTAACAGCACAGTCAATGTAGAAGAACTCAAAGGAAGAGAGACTGTCCCAAGAGGTCCACACCAAGTCAATAATGTACCAAACCTGCAACAATAGCAACTGAAGGATGTCCACAAGCCTCACTACAGTTTGTGCAGTAAGAGACAGAAAAGATGGCACCTAAAAGAAAGCAACAATAAGCCTCCATCTGCCTTAGAAAAAGAATCCAGGCTCATCTCTAAAAATAACTTTCAAAAAGGGCCTCTCTCATCTTAGTTAACATCTAGAGACCAACAGGCTATGGTGGTACAATATGGTGGTCTAGAGAATGCCAACCTACCTAGTTCAACTTAAAATGAATAAAAGCTATTCCTGCCTTACAAGGGTGGAATGCCATTCTTCAATGACACTAATTTGGGAATAACTGTCACTGGCCACAGGCATACATCATCCGCTTTACCTTGGAGGGCACCGATGTAGATTCCCTACATGAGAGATTTAACTCTCTTGTTGTGACTAAATTTTTTTGAATATGAGCTAAAATATCTCTGCAATCAACTCAAACACCTGGGAGACAGAAGGCTCAAAAGGACAACTACCCCTCCAGTAACAGCTTATTACATTAAACACCCAACAAATTTTAATCAGACAGCAAATGCTTAGCACAAAAACAAGTCTCACATAGTAAGTCTGGCCTAGGGAGATATATTTCTTGAAACTTAGGGATTTCTTCAGAATTAATGGAAGGAGGAAGCCTCCCACACACAACCAAGAACAAATAATAGTCCTAAATTAGCACCCAACAACTTAAAACCTAGTTAAATATGCAAGTGTACTTTAGGAAGCTCGCCAACATTAAAAATAAAGCAGAAAAAAACACATGCATAATAACATTAAGAGTGTAAAGGTGCATTTCAAGGTTCAGACTAAGAAAGAAAGATGATGAATTTACCAGACAATAAACTGGAGCAGGAGGAGAGATTGCAAAACCGAAATCAAATGTGAAAAAACTCTGCAAACTTTCCCTATCAAGAGAATGAAATCTGATCAGGGGTCCACTTCTCAGTGCAAGCTTAATGAGCAGCATAAAAGACCTGGACAGCACTGCCTTATGGGGGAGGAAGAAAAGTTAAATCTTAGGAAAGTTAATACCAAACAATTTTGAAACTAGCAATCCAAGTCCAAAAAGATTTAGGAGCTGAAACAGCAAAGTATCAAACTGAACAGTGCAAAACTACTCACCATCCTAAACTATAAGAAAAATTGAAAAATAGAAAAATTAGAGTGATTCAGGAGTTCACCCCAGCACTTGCATGGTATTGAAGACTTAGAACGGGAGAGATCTGTAATGCACTATAACAGGGAATATAACACTGCGTAGAAAAGTTTTACTTGCTAAACAGCCCTAATACATATCGTCTCAGTCCCACAAGATGTACCTACTCTTAAACATCTTATCTTATGAATCTACATCACAAGCTAGATAAACTGTACAAAAAACTTGGGAGGCATACTTTATTCTGACACTTAAGCTGACAGAAACCTGAGTTTGTCATACGGGTTATCATATTTACTAGGTGGCAAGAAGCACTCATTGCCAGTGTATGTTAAGACCAACAAAATGCTATATAATTTATTTTCAACAGATTAACTCAACAGATTAGATTACCTCACAGTGATTCAATATTCTGTGGTGTTGATCAAATGAATGTATCCTCATGAGACACTAAAGAAAGTCAAGAAGGGACAAGATGTTAGAAAGAAATCAGTCTGCACTGTGAAAAACCCTCTGGAAAATACACACTTATATTAACTTCAACTTTTACCTTGGGGTCTACTAGCAGATACAGGAAGCAAGCAGCCACTTTTGTTGAGATTTATGTCTCAGGTTAAAAAAAAAATGAAACCCGCGAAGCACTGATCTGGTATCCCAACTTGCTTAAACAATCTGCAGGAAAAATTGAAAGATTACAAATACAGATAACTGCTCAGAGTGTCAGATCCTGGCAGCAGCTAACAAAGTCCCGTTTTCACAGGAAAAACACAACAATCCAGTTAAGGGTTTAAGCAGAACTTCAATCATCAGTGGGAGAGCAAGCAGTTCTCTGGAACTCCACTAAAGTTGCCCACTACAGGAAGCAGGAGTAAATCAACACCAGTCTTCCCTAAATCCAGTGTACCTTGCACTGTTAAGCTAAGTGTGGTTAGCAGACCTCCTCTGAGTGCAGCACAATCTGCAAGCTAGAGTTACCTCCCTCTCCACAGGATGACTCAGCTGGCAACAGCTGCTCACTCCCATCCTTACAGACCTACCCCTTCCAATACCAGACTGCTAATCACATAGGTCTTAGTCAAGACTTAACACCCACTGACCACAGGGACAGGAAATGTCTCAATATTTCTGCACCTTGCACGTGGCAAAGCATACTGGAAAAAATACACTAATATCTACCTCAGTTAAAGTTTTAGTCAACCAAATAAACACTTCATTTACCTTTATAATAGTAGTGCCAATGCAGAGGGAACATGACTGGTATGATTTACTGCTAAAGGACAGTTTTCAGATCAGTCTAGCTAAATGTATCGAGTGGTATCTCAGCAACGCAAGGGCTGTGCAGCAACACAAGGCAATGCTTACTGCCCAAACAATTCTGATCAAATTCCTGCAAGTGTGCTTTGCAATGTGTTACAACTGAAAAGCTTATACTAAGTAGTAAGGAATGCAGAAATTGATACTGGTGTAAATTTGCTTTCTTTTTATCTACCAGGACACTACTTTACCTTCACCCAATAATTAAAGCTAAATGTGAATCAACCAACCTATCAGAAAAAGGCCCAAACAGAATAATATGTTGCACCAAGTTCTAAATCATTTTTGAAAGAATGTAACTACTACCACTTCTTTAAAAGTTGTCTAGGATTATGTAGTCTGACATAAAAGTTTACCTTCCCTAAAAATCACAAATGGCAAGTTTTAAACACACTGGCATTTTGAAAGAACTTACTTTTTGCTGCGCTCCTCATGTCCATTTGCACTGCTCAACTTGTCATCCTAAGCAGGGTTGACAGAACAAAGGCGAAGTGGAAACAATTCAAGTCGTCATTAGGTAAGGGAAATGGGAATAAGAGAATAAAACAAATTAAAGGAAATTCTACTTTTTACATAACTAATTGGTTTCTAAATGTCATTTAGATATAAAGATGGGCCATTGGCCACTCTTCAGCTATAATCTGTTGCCAAGTCAAATTATTCTACTTCCAACTTTTGGTCATACATAAAATGCATACAGAATCAGAGTGAAGTACAATATACATAATGTACAATGAAAATGATTAAATTATAATAAAAAAAAATAATACATCAAAATACTGAGTGCACATTTTTTTCTCTAACGCCCTGTGATTAGTACCAAGGCTATCTCTGCCTAAGCCCCATGTGGCCAAACTATCGGCCAGCCACAAACGAATTCCTGTGAGCGATGCCATTCCTGAGATCTTCGCCCATTTTCTTGGAGGCTTTGGGACTTTAACAGCTTGATGCCATCTCTGTCACACATCTCGCCCTGAAGCAAACAGGGATTTACACTGCTTTAGTAACGTCGTCTCCCAAGACATCAAAAATCCACCAGTTCAGCCTAATTAATCCCTAAATGCAAAACCTGTTTACATGGAAATATCCATCTTAAACTAGGGCATAAAAATGATTTTAACACAAAATTAAAAATAAAGCTGTCTTAAATAAATCAGGTCTTCTGAAACACAATGCATTCAGCAACATACTGAAAAGTTTGTCTGGACATATGACATTAAATAAAATGTTTTATCTGTCAAAGGGCAGTGAAATATTCAAATCATATGTTATCTTATCTGTCTTAGGAAACTGCTGTTGATGCATGCACAGACTAAGTTACCTTTAGAAAACGTTACTTCACACTTTTACCAGCATAAATGTCAGTAAGTTAAAGAGACAGTATTAACTTTCTGCCTTATGAGAATCAATCACTGAAAAGTATAAAATGTACATTAATAATTAAAGGTCATACCATACTTAAAAGTTTCAAGCTTTTTGCACTTGACAGGCTGTAATACGGTCTCTTTCACCCAACTATGCTTAATAGTTATTTAGGGATCCAAGAATTCTATCAAGTACCACTTGCTCATTAAGGCTGGTAGCAACTGATCATTCATTACCTGCCATTTTAACAATTTATATCTCCAGTTTTTTCATTTTGTTTTTTTTTTTCCCTCCCACCACCATAAAAAAACTAACTATATTTGCACATCTCTTAAGACAAGTAGGATAACTTATGTCCATCCACAATGTAGATACTCATGTCATTGACTAGCAAAATGAATATTCTTGGACCCCAGCAATTTTCCTGAAATGTACTCATCTTAGTATACCAAACAGGCTCCTGGCATTTCTTAGTTCTGCTTTTTACCTAGGGGATCACAGTACAGCGATACGTCACGCAATTACTACCTTATGATTGACAGTTCACACTGGAATCAAAGGTGAATTCATGGGAGTAGAGGTGAGATATCGTTAGGCAAGTCTACAAAAAGAGATAGATGGGCATTTATTCACTCTGAATTGAAACTACTGCACAAAATAATTACATAAACAGTAATTAATACTTTGTGAACCACAAGTAATTCATCTCCAACAATATATTATCTATGAGAGGGTTCCAGGGATGTTTGTCTGTAACTCAGCAGTAGTTTCATCAAAAAACCTAACACTTATCTTATGTTACATAATGAACAGATTTGTACATTTACTTACCTTCCTATAAGGGGCTTCCAGCATTGCTTCAATATCGATGTCGTCAGCCATTTTTTTGGCCAGCACTAAAAGAAAGTACATTAAGCACAACTCAGACAAATAAGATAACTTACAAATGCAAGATACCCAAACTTAGACATACATTTTAAGTACGCAAATATGTGGTTATTACCAGGCTAGACTCTCTTGTGGGGTTACAGTCCCTGGAGGTAAAAGCCATACAGATGCTGGACTGGCAATCAAGAAAGGGCTCCAAAATATAACTGAGTGCAAGGGACAAATACACATCAAAAACTGCCCCATCATAAAAACTAGGTTGCCTCCCCTTGGGTTTTGCTCAAGATGATCAAAAAATTGGAAACGAGTGCAAAATAATTCATAATGAGACAACCACTGAAATGCCTAGAAATCTGGACTTCATGAAGCTACAGTACACCAGTTGCAAATGTCCATTACACATTGTTCTGTGAATTTACTACCCACTCTACATAGTACAGTTCTGTACGCTTACCATAAATGTAGATGTTGAGTGTATTCACTGTTGCAGTCATCACATTTGGGTTATCTGCCTGCAGGTAGCCCTCAGCAGTCCTGAACACCAGAGTCTTCGGATTTGTGTGTCAGATGCTGTCGCATCTTCCATGACGTCAGGGGTATAAAACATGCAGCAGACGCCATTACATCAGTTTTTCTTGCCCCAGATATCAGGTGCCCCCACAACAGGAAGCAATTATATGGTATGGAACACCCCCAGCAAAAGCAAATACAATATATGCCAAACAAGGAGGAAAGGTAAAAGTCAAGAGAAGTCAGGGGGCTGGAGGGAGGGTAACCAGGACTGCAACAGTGAATACACTCGAACATCTACATTTATGGTAAGTGTAAACAACTGTACTATGTTCTTAGTGTTTCACTGTTGCAGTCATCACATTTGGGTAGATTCCCAAAGCTAAGGATGGGAGGAGGTAATTAGATAGCATTAGGACCAGCGATAAGGCCCTGCAAGACTGCAGTGGCAAAGCCAGCTCTGGATTTAGAAACAATTGGCAAGTGGTAATGCTTGGTGAAGGTATGTACAGAACTCCAGGTAGCAGCCTCTAGCATGTCCCGGGTAGAGACACCTCTGATAAAGGCTGTAGAGGTAGATGCAGCCCTGGCTGAATGTGGTCTTATCCTCCTTGTGGGGTAGGTTTTCCATGGTGCTTACAGCAGAAATGAATGCAATGGCGTATCTACCTAGAAATGGTTTGCTTTGACAAGGCCTTCCCCTCTGCCCCTGCAGCAAATGTAACCAACAGCTGTTCAGATTTCCGGAGAGGCTTAGTCCTGTCCAGGTAAAATCTAAGTTGTCTGAGCACGTCCAAGGAGTGCAAAATTCATTACCCTTTGTTCTGTGGATTAGAAAAGAAGGTTGACAAATGAAGGGACTGATTAAGGGCCACATTGGATACCCCCTTGGGCATAAAAGGAGGGATTGGTCCTGAGGGACACCCTGTCCGCATGAAAGATGATGAAAGGCTCCTCTGCCATGAGGGCCTGTAATTCAGACACCCTTCTTGCAGAAGTGATGGCTAAAAGGAAGGCTGTTTTCCAAGAAAGGAATTTCAACTCTGCTTTTGCAGCTGACTCAAAGGGGGGTTAAGTGAGCTTTTCCAGTACAAAGTTAAAGGTCCCAGGCTGGAGTAGGGGCTCTCCTGGATGGTCTTAGGTTTTTGGCCCCTCTGAGGAATTGCTTCAGCAATGGGTGAGAAGAGGGATGGCTCCGTATTGTAATATGCTGAAATGGCTAAGGCATGAATTTTGATGGAAGAAAAGGAAAGGCCCTTGTGAAGCATCTCAGTTAAGTATTAAAGAATACGAGGTAAATTGGTCACCAGTGCGCCCATCCCCTGAGTTTGGCTCCAAGAATAGAATCTTTTCCATTTTTCAGCATAGGAATTTCTAGTACTACGCCTCCTTGCCTCAAGAATGACATCCATCACTTGCTTACTGAGGGATGTTAACAGAGATCATGTAATTAGCCAGGCTGCAAGGTTCAGGGCTTGAAGCTGTGGGTGCAGAATCTGGCCCCCCTGCTGGGACGGCAGGGCTCTGAGGCAGGTGCCATGGAGCCAGCAGTGTTACTGCGCAAGAGGGGGTACCAGTGTTGGCCTGGCCAGTCTGGTTCAATCAGTATTGTCCTTGTTTTGTCCTACTTGATCTTTTGTAGCACTTTGGAGAGGCAGAGGGGGAAAGGCATAAACGGTTAGGTTTTTCCAGGTGAAGGACAGGGCATTCACTTTCCAAGCTTGTTTGTGGGGAGTCCTTGTGCAGAATTTGTCCAATTGGTAGTTTTGAGGGCAGGCAAACAGGTCTATCGCTGGGCCCTCCTATTTGTTTCTCAACATGGGTAATATCTTTGGTTCCAGTTTCCACTCGTGTGCGCCCAAGAGATTTCTGCTTAGGTCATCTGCCAGTGTATTTAGCTTTCCTGGCAGGAATTGAGCCTGTAGATGCACTTGGTAGCTCAAGGATGTGTTCCACAGAGCCATGGCTACTCCGCAGAGAGAGTATGAGTGGGTTCCCCCCTGCTTGTTTATGTACCACATAACAGTGGTGTTGTCACAGTCTTTACCAATAATTGTCCTGGAAGAATGTGGTCCTTGAAGGCTGTCAGAGCATTTTCTACAGCTAACATTTCTTTTTGATTGATATGCAGGTGCATTTGACTTGGGTTCCATTTGCCAAGAATGCATTGCCCTGGCAAGTGAGCCCCCCATGCATAGTCTGATGAGTCTGTTAGGGTTTGGGTGGCAGGGGGTAGAGTAAATGGCAGTCCCTAGTTTTGGTGGCAGGCCTCTGTCCAAAGGGACTATCTTTAGACAAGGTACGATAGGAATCATGGATTCTAGATCCTGAGAATGTTGACACCTTAAGTTTTTTAGATACCATTGGAGTTTCCCCATATGCAGTCTTGCATATGGAATTAGTAGAATGCAAGAAGCCATGAACCCCAGGGCTTGCAGTATTTTCCTTGCAGATAGCTGGGTCTTTCTGGCCAGTAGTCTGAAGTAGTCTGTCAAATGAACTTTTCTCTGGCGTGAGGTAGGCCATCTGGGAAGTTGTATTCAAGCTTGCTCCCAGGAATATAATTTGTTGGCAGGGTACAAGATGTGATTTCCTTTCGTTTATGGTGTACCCCAGAGAAGTTAGCAATTTCTTTACAAATGCCAGATGATTTAATAGTATGCCCTGGCTTTCTGCCTGAATTATACAATCGTCCAGGTATGGGTATATCTGAATATTTCTTTGCCTGCAAAATGCAATGACTGGAGCTAGGCACTTCGTCAATACCCTGGGCGCTGTAGATAAGCCAAAGGGCATTGCAGAGAACTGATAGTGCATGTAGCCTGCTCTGAAGCGTAGTTATCTTCAGCAAGATTCCTTTACTGGGATGTGCAAGTATGCTTTCTTTAAATCCAGTGTTGCCAACCAGGCATTTTTGCCTAGCATGGGAAGCAACTGAAGAGTTAGCATCTTGAATTTTGGGATTACCAAAAATGTGTTTAGGATAGACAGGTCCAGGATAGGAAGCCAGGAAATAGTCTTTTCTGGGTACCAGGAAAAGTCTTGAGTAAAAACCTTGTCCCCATTCTTTTTCTGGGACAGGTTAAACAGCCCTGATGCTTAAAAGAGAGAGAACTTGCTTTTGAGCCTCTGCCCACTGATTTGGGGGTAGGTCTGGCCAACCAACTGGGGTTGGTAAGGAGTGGAAGTCAAATCGGTATCCTTGGGGAAACTATTTAAAACCCATATGTCCCGGGAAATGAGTTCCCAATTTTTTGCATGCAGGGCTATCTTTCCCCCTAAAGGAACAGTCAGTTGAGCAGGGCTTGGAAGGTTTAAAGTTAAGTCATTGAGACAGTTTACCAGAAGGGGGAGTCTTACTTCTCCCTGCTTTGGAAGTAGGAGCCGCCGACTGCTTAGTCCTTTGAGTACCTTGGGACTGAAGCCTGGGTGTTCTGCTGGTTCTGGGTTTGGACTGAAGGCCTGGAAGAGGCAAGAAAGGACCAATTCTTAGAGGGCCAATGCCTACTAAATCTGGGAGGCTGTACTTGCAGGAAATCTTTTACAGTTTGCATAGATTTAGCTTTTTTCTCCAACTTTTTAAGTACTACTACTGCTTTGTTGCCAAACAGGCGGTCTTGATTTAAGGGAGCATCCAGTAATTTAGCTTTAACATGATCTAGCAAAGATTCCTCCTTAAGCCAAGCATGCCTTTTCAGTACAGACCCAGTGACAGCAGCCCTGCAAGATGCCTCTAATGAATCAAAATCACACTGCAAAGTATGTTTTCCAGCTTGTTCAGCAGAATGCATTAAATCCTTTAATTCTTTATTTTCAGCACAGTCAGAAATCATCATTTTCTGTTTAAGCAATCCAATAATATGCTGCTGATACTTTAACATACAAAACTAGCTATTTAAGGCCCTAATGGCCAAAGTTGCAGAAGTGTATGCCTTCTTACCCCATCCAGTGCCCTGGAATCTCTATCAGAGGGGGTAGGGTTTTTGGCAGTAGTAGCCTTAATGCCCCTGGCTCCCTGTGAAATGGTCTCAGGATCCGCAGTAAAATTTTTAAAGAACTTGTGAGAGTCAGGTATCCTATAATACTTATCAGGTTTTCTGGGAGCAGGAGGTAAAGAGTCAGGGGCCAGGCTAGATTTTGAGAAGGCATAATCTACAATGTACAGTACAGGAGGAATAGCTGAAGGCCTTTGTTGAGGCAGGAGTACGAATTCCCTAAGCCTCTTTTTAGAGTCAGAGTAATCCTAGCTTTCCCAGCGGAAATGCTCCCTAAGAGTATGCAAGGTTTCACCAAAAGAGAAATCCTCTGGAGGGGAGAGGGAATGGAGTCCTCTGCATCAGACTCCTCACAGGTAGATAAGGGAAAATCCTGGTCATCAGAGAAAAAAAGAAGTTATGTACTCACCATAACTTTCCATGTTGGTAGTCCATCTCACCCTTCATTTTTACATATGGGTTTGGAGCTAATCCTCTGCTCCGACTCGGCCGATTTACAAGCTCGAAGACTTCTGGTTGGCTCGTGGCTAAGCAGGTATCCCATAGTGCACCAGTGCAATCCCCACATCTTGTTCGCTGCTCACCAGAAACAGAAAAACCCCTAACCAACAAATCAATACTAAAGGGTCACCAACCAAGACAATCAAATTACCTCCAGATCTTCCAGGATGGGGGCAGGAGGGCAGGTTGGTAAAAATGAAGGGCGAGATGGACTACCAACATGGAACGTTATGGTGAGTACATAACATCTTTAAGTTAGGTAGTTCAATCTCACCTTTATTTTTACATATGGGACAACGTCCCTAGTGCCTTATCCTTGGGTGGCTCATTGGAAAATACTCTTTAGCACTGGGGAGCCAAAGGATGCTCCACCCCTGGATGCCAAATACAACTTATGTGTAAATAAAGGTGTGAGGGGTAGCCCACGTAGCTGCTGCACAAATATGATCAAGTGGTACCCTGGCTTGAAAGGCTGCAGAGGTAGACAGAGACCTGGTAGAATGAGCCTTGATCCTGTGGGGTAAAGGTCTGCCCTCTGAATTGTAGATGAAGTCTATGCAAGTAGAAATCCAATTAGACAATGTCACCTTAGAAACTGGTAAGCCCAATCTGGAGTCGGAAAAAAGAAATAACTGGTCTGATTTCCGAAATTCTTTGGTCCGTTGCAAATAAAAGACACAGCTCTGTATGAACATCCAGCTGGTGGAAACAATATTTAGCTGCATTACAGTGATTGGGAAAGAAAACTGGAAGCTTAATGGACTGATTTAAGGTGGCATTAGAACAAACGAAGGATTGGTACGTAAAGATACCCAGTTTTTATGAAAGATTAAATAAGGTGGCTTAAAAGACAGGGCTTGTAGCTCAGATACA
The DNA here is from genome assembly GCF_019279795.1 of Protopterus annectens. NCBI lineage: Eukaryota > Metazoa > Chordata > Ceratodontiformes > Protopteridae > Protopterus > Protopterus annectens. Next base: position 1,139,275,770 of record NC_056746.1, read on the forward strand.
CGTCTGGCTGACGTAATAGCTACTAAAAACACAGTCTTCCAAGACAAATATTTTAAAGATGACGAGTGAGAAGGTTCAAAGGGAGGGGATGTCAACTTGGACAACACAAAATTTAAGTCCCAATAGGCCACAGGTTCTTGTAATGATGGTCTCAGTAAAGTGGCCCCTCTCAAGAAAGTCTTGCACAGCTTATGAGACACAAGATTGGCATTTGGGGACCCTAAATAAAAATGCTAGATTGCCTCCAACTGTACTTTGATGGTGACCATGGCAGATCCCTGCTGAAAAAGCTCCGAAAGGAATTCCAGAATCACGGGAATAGGAGCGGTGTAAGGATCCATGTTCATTTTCTGTGCCCAAATAGAAAACCTTTTCCATTCACTGTCATACAGCCTTCTGGTTGAGGGTTTATGCAAGGATAAGAGAATATGTGACACTGAGGAAGAATCATAAAGCCTGACTAGAGATGGAACTGGAGCAGCCATGCTGTCAATTTGTGTGTGTGGAGAGCGGGATGTAGCAAACCCGACATGTGGGTCAATAAATCTGGAAATGGGTCCAGAATCCAAGGATCGTCCAGAAGAGGCTCGAGGAAGGAGAACCAGACCTGACGAGGCCAGTAAGAAGCAATGAGGATCAACTTGCTTCCCAGCCGATTGGCTTTCTGAATCACTTTGAGGATAAGGGGGAACGGAGGAAAGGTATATAGAAGTCCCGTGGGACCAATCGTGGACCACAGAGTCTCTGGGCGTTTCCCCTGGAGGGGGAATCAGGGAAAAATAGCTGCTGCACTTGGCAATGACTGGCCTAGCAAAATGGTCGCAGCAAGGCTGTCCCCATCTCCGGAAAATCTGTTCCACTATTTCCCTTTTCAGAGACCATTCGTGAGGCAGTAAGATTGCCCGGCTTAGCTTGTCGGCTATCACGCTGGTTGTCCCCGGAATGTGCATTGCCACCAGAAAGCGCTGGGAAGAAATCGCCCATTCCCAAACTCGCATGGCCTCTCGACAGAGTGGGTAAGATCTGGTACCTCCCTATTTGTTGATATACCACACAACCAACATGTTGTCCGACTGTATCTCAATCGTCTCTGGAGGAAGAAGGTCCTGAAGTGCTTGCAACGCCAGAAGCACCGCCCTCATCTCCAGAACACTGATATGCAGATGAGCCTTGTGTTCTTGCCATGTGCCGTGGACAGTCCTGCCAAGATAATGCCCCCCCCCCACCCGACCTAGGAGGCATCCATGTTTACAGTGGCAATGGGTTGGGCAGGAACAAAGGGAGCTCCCGTGAGCAATTGGTTGGGGGCTATCCACCAATGAAAGTCCTTTTTGCATGATTCTGTCAGCAGGATAGGGTGACTCAGCGGTAGATATTGGAATGACCACTGGGAAGACAGGAGCCATTGGAGGATTCCCATGAGCAACCTGGCTAAAGGTATTAACAGAATGGTTGAGGCCATCATACAGAGAAGTTGAACCCATTTTGCTTTGATGTTCCGAAGCGGATGACAACTCTGAACTTGTCAGATGAGGTTTTGTGCTCTTTCAGCGGGGAGACTGTCATATCCACTGTGTCCACCTCTGCGCCTATAAAAAAATCACAGATTGTGAGGGCAGTAATGCAGATTTTTCCCAGTTTATGGAGATCCCTAGTTGAGCACAAAGTTGAATGGTGGCTTCCCTGTTTTGGATGAGTAGATGCCTGGTGGGGGCGGTCAGGAGCCAGTCATCCAAATATGGAAACACCTGGAATCCCTGATGTATCAAGTGAGCTGTCACTACTGCCATGCATTTGGTGAACACCCTGGGGGCTGTGGTGAGACTAAAGGGCAGAGCACGAAACTAATGACTGGTTCCCAGCCGTAAGCACAGGTAACTCCTTGACGCCTTGTCCATTTTTATATGGTAGTAGGTGTGTCTGAGATCCAGAGAGCACATCCAATAGCCTTTCCCTAGCAACGGGAGTATCGACTGCAGTGTGACCATCAGAAACTTGTCCTTCACGGACTCGTTTAATCTGCTGAGGTCCAAAATTGGCCTCCAGTCTCCGGTTCGTTTTGCAACTAAAGAACCTGGAGTAAGTTCCGGATCCTGTCTGGTCTGCCGGGACGGGCTGGATGACTCTTTTTATGAGCAACTTGTTGATCTCCACAGTTGCTTGATCCCTGTGATTGGATGGAACATGTGGGATCTTTTTGGGAACAAACGGTGGAAGGGAAAAGGGTATGATATAGCCTCTGGTAACAACTCTTTGTACCCACTTGTCTTGGGTGATATTTAGCCAAGCTTCTAAATACAAAGATGCAACCCCCGACCAGCCCCAGAGAAATGCAGTCGGGCCCCACATCAGGAGCACTGATAAGGCTGCCCTCAAAAGGAATCATGGCCTTGTGGTATTGCAGACCGCCCCTGCCTCTAGGGCGACGTCTACCATTTCCTCCTCCTCTGCCTCTGAAGGAGGATTCACTCTGTGTCTGGAAAGACCCTCTGGGACTTTTTGAACCACATTTTACCTCCCCTTTGACCTTTGGGGTATGGTCGAGAGGGAACAGTAAAACAGACTCCCACAGCAGAGAGAGTCCTTCCTTCCTGCTCACACCTAGTGAGTGTCTTTCACCTTGGGACCAAACAGGAACCATCAAACAGGGCGTTGGTGAAGGTGGACTTGAACGGCTCCGCAAAATTACACAGGTGCATCCAGGAGTGGCACCTAAGGGCAACTCCTGAACCCGCTGCTCTGCTCGCTCAATCAGCCGCATGTGAGATAAGCCGCATGGAGGAGTTAACTACAGAATTTAGGGTGGACAACTGAGCGGAGATCTCATCAGGGACTCCCTCAGGGCAAGCACCCTGTATGGAATCTCCCAACGCCTTGAGGAGATCCCTCTGCAACCTCGTGAAGTGAGTAAGATAGTTCAGAGATCTAAGTGTAAATGCCGCTGAAATAAATGCACACTTCCCAAATCTGTCCATCTGTCGAGACTCCTTGTTTGGCGGATGAACAGAGAAAGAAGTCTCCGCCAAATCCTTCGTCGTGGCAGTCACCACCATGGCATCTAGGGGAACGCCCTTAGACCAGAACTCTTTTCCAGGAGGGGCAAACAAACTTATTTGGTCTCCTGGGGACTGGCTCCATGGCATTAGGTGTATCCCACACCTTCCAACTAACCAGATCCATTAGTTCGTCGAAAGGTGGAGACACCCAAGAGGCAGAGGGATGAGACCCGAAAGCCTTCAAGTACACAGACTCATCAGAAGGGTTGACAGTGGGCCAGTCGCACCTCTCTCTACGGATCTCCAGGATGTCCACAAAGGAGACATCATCAGATGACTTGGGGGACCGTTCAGACTCCTCGAGGTCGGTGTCAGAGACAGAGACTCATCCTGGGAGACAATATGCTTCCTCTTGCATACCTCTCTTCCTGGGAGGGCTCCTCAAAGGGACATTCGGGGTAGGCCTCTGAAGAGTGGGGACCACCAGCCGGTGGCTCCTGAGGCCTCGGTTCTCTGCTGCCTCTGGAGAGAGTAGGTACTGATACTGAAGTGGGTGCCCTGGGGGGAAGAGTGCTTGTACCACTGGCAGGGGCTGTAGATTGAGACAGCATACTCCTCAAAAGCTGACCTCCCCCGCTCCGAAGAGAAAAAGGCTGGTGCCAGAGTCATCGGCTCCGAGATAGATGCAGGGTGCGAGCTCACCCTGGTGGAAGCAGAGGGGAAGGCTCTGAACCGAAGATAGATTCAAACTCTCCCCCATCAGCGCCGACAGAAGAGCTTCAGTTCCCTGGACACGCCTGGCAGAGCATGTCAGAGCTGAACTCTGCTCCAATGCAGCAGCAAGGGGAGCTGGAACCAAGGGTTCCTCCGCTGGTAACAAGCGCTCAGACTCCGAAAGGCCAACAAGGCTCGGAGGAGGAATAACAGATGAGGGCAAAACTGGATCGAGTGGCTCCAGAACCGACTGGGTCAGAGCCAACAAAAATTTAGGCAGAGCTGACGACTTCAGGAGTCTCAGTACTACCCTCTCCACATCTACTTCCGAAAGGCTCCTGGAAGATCTGGACGATAAAGTAGGGAATCTCGACATAGGAGGCACTGGAGACTTGATTAGCAAGGAGACCGGTTGGGATTCTACAGACCGGTTCCGAACAGTAGAGTCAACTGCTATTTCCAAAGGTTCAGAAGTCGGCACTGAAGCACCTGTGACAGACTCTGATACCATGGTGCTCTCCTTCGGCTCCGAAGAATGAGGAGTCGAGGAGGTAGATGTTAGTAATTTGGAAGGTAGCTCAGAGACATCAGCTGGTGCCGGAGAAAACCTTTTAGAAGCTTTCAGTTTGGAATCAGATCTAGATTTTGTAGACTTGGAAGAAGCTGACGAACTAGATAAAGCTTCCTCAAAGGTTGGTTTCAGAAGACCCTTGAGTATCAGCTTGTTCTTTCTCTCATGCAACACTCTAGGAGAGAAAGCATGACAGAACAAGCATGATTCCTGCAAATGAATGGCTCCCAAGCAGTAGACACGGCTACTGTGGCCATCCATTAATGACATTTTCTGGGAGCATTTCATGCATTTTTTGAACCCAGAGTGTTTATGCTCCTTGCTATTCCTTAGACATTGCAGCCACACACGCAAAACCAGAGGAGCGATAGGAAGAGAGAGAATAAATGAGGACTAGGTCCTCTAACTAAAATGGGCCTAGCCGTGCAGAAGAGTTACACGAGGACTAGGTCCTCGAAGTTAAACGGGCCTAGCCCAGTGTAAGATAAACTAGGTCTTCTAACTTAAACAGACCAAGTATTTAACACAGACACACACAGGTTTAATCACACAGGAAAAATTTGCAACAGCAATCCTACAAATACCACCTTAGCGGATCCCCGCCACAGACAAGTTAACAGTCAACAGCGACAAAAAAAGGTCTGAGCAGTACAAATAAATCAACAGGAGCCTCTGTTGATCAAGAGCATAAAAACGCCAAAACAAATGCTCTACCTAGGCAAAAAAGCACAATGGCACCTAACTGGCACACAGGATACTAAAACTACTACAGTGAGAAAAAGTCTACAAGGACAACTTAGGCAAAGGCCTATAAGAACACTAAACAACACTAAATATGCAATATCCACTATGAATGTAAAGAATTGAAAAGGACTTGGCCAGAGCCAAGAGAAGCACATCCGAACTAGTCAACGTGGCAAACGAGATCTGGGGCTTGCACTGGTGCACCATGGGATACCTGCTTAGCCACGAGCCAACCAGAAGTCTTTGAGCTTGTAAATCGGCAGAGTCGGAGCAGAGGATCGGCTCCGAACCCATATGTAAAAATGAAGGTAAGATTTGACTACCTAACATCAGAAAAGTACAGTTTTGTACCTACCATAAATGTAGATGTTCGAGGATCCACATTGCTGCAGTCCTAACTATTGGGTAGTCCGCTGTCCAGTCGGCCCGAATACCAAAGTATATGGCTGACGTCGGTCAGGGCGCATTAGACTGACGTCAGTACGTCAGGGTACTAATGCGCATGACCGACGTCATATCCTCAGTCTTTTCTTGCCCCAGATGTCAGACGACCCTGAAAAGATAAGGCCAAAACCAAAAACTCCAAACATACCTGCACCAAAAATATGTACAATATATACAAAATTACCAGAATATAACCTCACCTACACAACCACCCCTAAACACAGAGGGAAGGAGGGAGGTAAATTGGACTGCAGCAATGTGGATCCTCGAACATCTACATTTATGGTAGGTACAAAACTGTACTATGTTCTTCATTCCACATTGCTGCAGTCCTAACTATTGGGTAGAATCCCAAAGCAGAGGTAAGGGAGGCTGGCAAATCATAAGGAAGCAGGAACTGACAACATGCCTTGCAAAATAGCTGTGGCAAAACCAGCCCTAGACTTAGAGTAGAGAGGAAGGTGATAATGCTTAGAGAAAGTATGCACTGAACTCCAAGTAGCTGCCTCCAAAATATCCTTAGTTGCCACCCCTTAGAAATGCTGTTGAAGTGGCAGTAGCCCTAGTGGAATGAGGCCTAATCCCAGCTGGAATCTCCTTGCCATGATGGGAATAACAAAATGCAATGCAAAACCCAATCCACCTAGAAATAGTTTGTTTTGACACAGGCTTGCCCTGCGAACTCAAAGCAAAAGAAACAAACAACTGCTGAGACTGCCTAAAATCCTTAGTCCTGCTCAAATAACGCAATTGCCTGTGTACATCTAAAGTGTGCAAAATCTTTTACCCTTTATTTTGGGGATCTGCATAAAAAGTAGGCAAATGAATAGTTTGGTTTAAAGCCACACTAGAAACCACCTTAGGCATAAAGGAAGGATTAGTACGTAAAGATACCCTGTCCTTATGAAAAATCAAAAAAGGCTCTACCGCCATAAGGGCCTGCAACTCAGAAACCCTTCTTGCAGAAGTAATGGCCAACAAAAAGCAGTCTTCCATGACAAGTATTTCAATTCAGCAGTAGCCTTGAGGCTCAAAAGGTTGTAGAGTAAGTTTCTCCAACACAAAATTGAGATCCCAAGCAGGAGTAGGAGCTCTCGTGGGGTCTTATATTCTTTGCCCCTCTAAGAAATTGCTTGAACAAAGGATGCGAAAACAATGGTGGGTCACAATCATAGTGAGCTGAAATTGCTGCAGCATGAATCTTAATGGAAGAGAAAGACAAACCTTTGTCCAATAACTCAGTAAGATATTGAAGAGCCACACTCAAATTAGGCTCAGAAATCTCCAAATTGTTTGCTGCACTCCAAAATGAAAATCTCTTCCATTTTTCTCGTACACTTTCCTTGTACTAGGTCTTCTGGCTTCCATAATCACATTTAAAACTTGTTGAGGAAGTTGAGACCTGCTGTCTTTCAAAACAGAATATGCCAGGCTGTTAGATGAAGAGAGTGAAGCTTGACATTGAGCAGGTGACCGTCCCTCTGAGACAACAGGTGTGGAATCAAGGGTAAAGGCCATGGAGGCTTCCTTACCAGACTCCTCAGTAATGGGTACCAGTGCTGCCGAGGCCAATCTGGAGCTATTAAAATCATCCTTGGCTTGTCTTGTCTGACCTTTAGAAGCACCTTTGGGAGAAGAGGCAGAGGTGGAAAAGCATACACATGAAGATTTTTCCAACTGAAAGAAAGAGCATCCACTTTCCAAGCTGTGTGATGAAACCTCTTTGTGCAAAACTTTGGCAGCTGGTGGTTTAGTGGAGAAGCGAACAGATGTCTGGAGTTCCCCATGACACTGTCAATGTTTGAAATACATGAAGATCCAGTTTCCACTCGTGGGGATCCATGATTTGTCTGCTTAACACATCTGCTAAGGAGTTCTGTGCTCCCGGCAGAAACCTTGCCTGAAGAGTTAGTTGCAAGCTGAGCGCAGTCTCCCATAAAATCATTGCATGCCTGCACAATGGGTAAGAATGTGTTCCCCCTTGTTTGTTGATGTACCACATGACAGTTGTGTTGTCTGTTAGAATCAACACCTGTCCTGGAAGAAGTAACTCCTTGAAAGCCATTAATGCAAACTGGACTGCTAACATCTCTTTCATGTTGATATGTAGATGCTGTAGTCTGGCAGGCCACTTGTCTTGTATCCACTTTCCAGTTAGATGAGCTCCCCAAGCAATGTCTGAGGCATCTGTCGTTAGAATCTGACTCGCCTCTGGCGGGTCACAGAGAGTCCCTTGTTTAGGTGACATTCCTGAGCCCACCACAAAAATTCCTTTTGAATGCAAGGTATTATTTGAATGACAGTGTCCAAATCCTGGCAGTGCTGTGTCCATACATTTTTGAGATACCATTGCAGCTTCCTCATATGCAGTTTGGCATTGGGAAGCACCAGAATACAAGATGCCATGAACCCTAAGGCTTGAAGGACTGTCCTTGCAGTCAGCCCGGACTGAAGAGATAGTTGATGGAAGTAACTGGAAAGATTCTTTTGTTTGTCCGGGGTTAAAAAGGCCATCTGGGCTGCTGTATTCAGTCTCACACCCAGAAAGCACATGTCTTGAGAGGGTACTAGACTGGACTTTATTTCGTTCACAGAATACCCTAGGCATCTTAGCACTGCTATGACATATTCCAAATGCTGTAGAAGGTCTTCCTTTTCTTGAGCCAGAATCAGGCAGTCGTCCAAGTAAGGATAGATTTGAATTCCTTTTAGCCTGAAGTAAGCTATCACTGGAGCCAGAACCTTTGTGAATACTCTGGGCGCAGTAGATAAGCCAAAGGGCAATGCAGAGAACTGATAATGAGAATTTCCAGCTCGAAAACGCAGATACTTCCTGCAACTTAAGTCTTATAGGCACATGAAGGTAAGCTTCCTTGAGATCTAAAGTTACCATCCAGTGATCTTTGCCCAGCAGAGGTAAAAGCTGTTGTAACGTCAACATTTTGAACTTGGGAATGTCCAGATAAGTGTTGAGGATAGATAAATCCAAAATTGGTCTCCACGTGTTCCCCTTCTTTGGTACTAGGAACAGGCGAGAATAAAATCCTAGGCCCCTTTCTGGCACAGGAACTGGCTGAATGGCCCCTATTTCGAGCAACAGAGAAATTTGCTTGTGAGCCTCTGTTCTTTGTAGAGGAGGAATGTCCGGCATGCCTTTGAAAGGAGGCAAGGTATGGAAATAAAACCTGTAACCGTGGTGAATGATATCCAGAACCCATCTGTCTTGGGTAATTAAATCCCAATTTTCTTTGAAAAGAGACAGCCTTCCTCCCAAAGGTGCTGGCAGGCGAGAATGTACTGGCAGCTGAAAAGGCAGGTCCATTGGGTCTGCTTACGAAAGGACTGACCCCTGCCCTCACCAGAAGTCTGAGCAGGGGAACTCCCTGTCCTAGGCCTAAAAGAACCTTGAGCTCTGCCCCTACCACGTCTAGACCTACCCCTAGACTGGGAATCATAAGCAGGATAAGTCCATCCCTTAGTAGGCCAATTTCTACTAAACTTCGGAGGCTGCACCTGCAAAAAATCCTTAACAGTCTGCATAGACTTAGCCTTGTCCTCCATTTTTTTTAAAACTGCTTCCACAGGCGAACCAAACAACACATCAGACTGTAAAGGAGCATCCAAAATCCTTGTTTTAACATGCTCAGCTAAATTCTGATCTCTCAACCAGGCGTGCCTGAAGAACAGAACCAGTGGCAGCCACCCTCGAGGAGGCCTGCACAGCATCAAAACCACACTGCAAGGAATGTTTACCCACCTGTTCAGACACATGAACTAAATCCTGCAACTCTTTACACTCAGTACCTTCTGCCAGAGCATCCACCTTAGATTTCAATTGTGAAAGGAGATAATTCTGATATTTTAACATGTGAAACTGACAATTCAACGCCCTCATGGCTAAAGTGGAAGAAGTATACACTTTCTTTCCCCATCTATCCAAAGCCCTTGCCTCTTTATCAGGAGGAACAGGATTTTTAACAACAGAGGCCTTCACACCTTTAGGCCCCTGAGAGACAGTTTCCGGGTCTGCCCTAGGACTCTTAAAAAGATACTTATGAGCTTCAGGCACCCTATAGTACCTATCCGGTTTAACTGGGGCAGGAGGCAGAGAATCAGGAATCAGGAAGCCTCTGCAAAAACATCTTCCACCACATTCAGAACAGGAGGTATAGCTAAAGGCCTATGCTGGGGTAAAACAAGAATTCCCTAAGCCTCTTTCTGGAATCAGAGAAATCTTGACCTTCCCATTTAAAATGCTCCCTCATGGAATGCAGAGTCTCTGAAAATGAAAAATCCTCAGGAGGAGAAGCTGAAGGAGTAGAATCATCCACATCAGAATCAGAATAAGGAGGATACTCCTGCAAGTCTTCAGCCGAAGACTCAGAAGCCTCGAACATTGCTCAAAACTCTCAAACTCAGGTTCCACCCTAGGCCTCTTATCAGGAGGGGGCATAGAACCTCTAATTATAGTAATCAAATCCTCTGCCATTTTAAGCATATGTTTCTTAGGTAAAGACCCTGAAGCACTAGGAGAAACCCCCACTGAAGCTAAACTTGGCCTGCCTCTCAAGGAAGCCTTGGAAACAGAAGGGGAGGCTCTAACCACCTTAGGAAGAGAGGGAAGAACAGCCACCTGAGAAGCCCCTCAGCCTGGCCTACTTCCTGAGAGGATACATCCTGTAACAGTAAAGTCTCTCCTGAGACTCCAAAGAAACTCCTGGCAGAACCTCCGGCTCCACTGAGCCTTCTAAAGAACAGACGTCTGGGACTGTCGGTTCTTCCACTCTAGGCTTTGCTGCTTTGTCCTTGCGCTTTTGGCGAAGCGGCGCCGGAGCATCCGGCGGCATTTTATAATTACAACGCTTCCCAAAACTAACCTGGCACAGTCTAACCTTCTCTTAATAGTGCGTTTGTTAAATCTAGCACAAGAGCGGCATCCAACAACGTTGTGCTCAGGCCCTAAACAAGGTATACACAAAGTATGGTAATCCCTATGAGGTATCTGTTTCCCACAAGAAATACAGTTATTCACTTTTTCTGACATCCGGTTAAATACTGAGGCAAGAAAAACCAAAATATTCCCCAACGGGGTACTTAGCCAACTTTGATTCGGTCTGAAACTCTGACTTCAGAAACTTTCAGAACGCCAACCTGCACTCGCAAAATTGCTTCTGCATCGGACCATGCGGCAAAAAAGACTGAGGATATGACGTCGGTCATGCGCATTAGTACCCTGACGTACTGACGTCAGTCTAATGCGCCCTGACCGACGTCAGCCATATACTTTGGTATTCGGGCCGACTGGACAGCGGACTACCCAATAGTTAGGACTGCAGCAATGTGGAATGAAGAACATTTTCAGAATCCTGATCAGGAGAATCAGAAGGAAAATCAGTCCTAGGTCTCAGAGGGAGAAGGGTGGCTTCCCCTGATTAGAGTAATAAGGTCTTCAGCCATTCTTATTTGTTTTTTAGGCATAGGGGCCTGACCATGCGGTCTGGGCATGGATCGAGTTTTAGGCCTTGAAAAAGAAGATGGCATCAGTTTAATACGCAAGTCAGTAGGCCTGAACACACCCTCAGAAGCTGGTGCCTGCACAACGGCTCCGGACCCATCCAAGGTAGAGACATCCGCAGGTTCCACAGTTTAAGAAGCATCTCACGGTATATCAGACTCCGAATGGGTCTCAGTAGACGCCTTTGAATCTAAAGTAGCAGGTATCACGGGCTGCGAAAGCACCTCACAGAGTACCGGCAAACTGGCAACTAGCTTGGGAGAAGCATCGTCGGCAGCTTTAGACCTATGCGGTCTGTCTTTGTCTTTATCTTTGCGTTTTATCAGAATGTCTGTAGTCGGGTGGCTTACCAAAGCCATTTCTGGATAATTGAACTGAGTACCAAAGTATTTAGATGCAAAAATGAACAGATAATGAATAGTACTAGGTTTGAATAAGGCACAAAACAGACAGCAAGGTACGTCATGGTCTGGGCCTAGGCAAGGAATGCAGTACGAATGAAAATCTTTATGAGGTATTTGCTTTCCACAAGAAATACAATTGTTAACTTTTACTGACATCGGTTTAGAGCAAGAAAAGGATCCCCAATGGGGTACTTAGCTTAGCTGAAGACTTCGGATCTGAAACTCAAACAAAAATTTCAGGAGTCTGCCAACCGGCACTTGCGAACTGCTTCTGCTTCGGGCACCACACGGCAAGAAAGACTGATATAATGGTGTCGGCTGCATGCTTTATACCCTTGACTACCTGATGTCATGGAAGATGAGACCGCAACCGACGCAGGACCCAAGACTTTATCAGGCCGAATGAGGGCACCTGCAAGCAGATAACCCAAACGTGATGACTGCAACACTGAAACACAAAGAACATCTATACTATGTCCTTCGTGCTTCACTGTTGCAGTCATCACATTTGGGTTAATTCCCAAAGCTAAGGAAGGGTGGAGGTAGTTAAAAAGCATTAGGGCTAGCAATAAGGCCCTGTAAAACTGCTGTGGCAAATCCAGCTCTGGATTTAGAAGAGACAGGCAGGTGGTAATGCTTGATGAAAGTATATACACAGCTCCAGGATGTCCCTGGTAGGGACTCCTCAGAAATGTAGTAGAGGTATATGCAGCCCTGGTGAAATGTGTTCTTATCCCCTGTGGGGTAGGTTTTCCATGGTGTTTGTAGCAGAAATGGATGCAATGTGCTACCAACTGGAAATTATTTGCTTTGAAATGGCATTCCCCTCTGCTCCTGCAGCAAAGCTAACTAGCAGCTGGTCAGATTTTCTGAGAGGCTTAGTCCAGTCCCAATAGAATCGAAGCTGTGTACGTCCGAGAATGCTGTATCCTTTCCCCTTTATTCTGAGGATTAGGGAAAAAAGTAGGCAAATGAATGGACTGGTTTAGAGCCACACTAGACACCACCTTGGGCATGAAGGATGTATTAGTGCTGAGGGAAACCCTGTCCGCATGGAAGATACTGAAGGGTTCCACTGCCATGTGGGCCCGCAGTTCCGACACTCTTCTTGCTGAAGTGATGGCTAGAAGTAAAGCCGTTTTCCAGGAAAAGAATTTCAACTCTGCTGTAGCAGCTGGTTCAAAGGGGGGAAGAGTGAGTTTTTCCAATACAAAGTTAAGGTCCCAGGCTGGAGTGGGAGCCCTTCGGGGGGGGGGGTCATACATTTTTGGCCCCTCTAAGGAATTGTTTTAGCAGGGGATGAGAGAAGAGGGGTGGGTCAGTATTACAATGTGCTGATATGGCAGAGGCATGAATCTTTACTTAAGAGAAAGACAGGCCCTTGCGGAGCATTTCTGTTAAATAATCTAGAATATGAGGTAAGCTGGGCACCATTGTGCCCATCCCCTGAGCCTGGCTCCAGGAACAGTATCTTTTCAACTTTTCTGAATAGGATTTTCTAGTACTAGACCTCCTTGCCTCAAGAATGACATCCAGAACCTGCTTACTGAGGGTTGCTGGAGGTGAGGTCAGGGAATTAGCCAGGCTGCAAGGTTCAGGGTTTGAAGCTGAGGGTGCAGAATTATGGCCTGCCTGCTGGGACAGCAAAGAAGGGGTCTGAGGCAGGTGCCAAAGTTATAGTACTGAAAGACTGCACAAAAAAGGGATACCAGTGCTGGCGTGGCCAGTCTGGTGCAATCAGTATTGTCCTTGGCTTGTCCTGTTTGATCTTTAGTAGAACCTTCGAGAGGAGAAGTAGAGGGGAAAGGCATAAACTGAGAGGTTTTCCCAGGTAAAGGACAGGACATCCACTTTCCAAGCTTGACTGTGGGGAGTTCTGGTGCAAAATTTGTTCAATTGGTAGTTCTGAGGGGAGGCAAACAGGTCTACCTCTGAGGTTCCCCCATTTGTTCAAGAGCTTGAATATTTTGGGTTCCAGTTTCCATTCGTGTGGGTCCATGAGATTTCTGCTAAAGTCATCTGCCTGTGACTTTAGTTTTCCTGGCAGGAACTGAACTTGTAGGATCACTTGGTAGCTCAATCCAATGTTCCACAGAGCCATGGCTAGTCTGCAGAGTGGATAGGAATGGGTTCCCCCCTGCTTGTTTATGTACCACATAACTGTGGTGTTGTCTGTCATTACCAGTAGTTGTCCTGGAAGAATAAGGTCGCTGAAGACTGTCTGAGCATTCTGTACAGCTAACACTTCTTTTTGACGGATATGCAGGTGCATCTGTTTTGGGTTCCATTTGCCCTGAATGCACTGCCCTGCCATGTGAGCCCCACATGCATAGTCTGAGCAGTCTGTTAGGGTTTGGGCGACAGGGGGTAGAGTGAAAGGGAGTCCATTGTGGTAGCAGGCCTCTGCCCACCAAAGGAACTCTGCCCTTAGACAAGGGACAACAGGAATCATTGTTTCCAGGTCCTGAAAATGTTGACACCATAGACTTTTTTGGTACCAGTGAAGTTTCCTCATATGCGGTCTTGCATATGGAATTAACAGAATGCAATAGTCCATGAACCCCAGGGCTTGAAGGATTTCCCTTGCAGATAGCTGGATTTTTGTGACCAGTAGTCTGAAGTAGGTTGTCAAATTAACTTGTTTCTCTGGAGTGAAAAATGCCATCTGGAAAGTTGTGTTCAAGCTTGCTCCCAGGAATACAACCCGTTGGCAGGGTGAAAGGTGTGATTTCTTCTCGCTGATGGTGTAATCCAGTGAAGTTAGAAGTCTCAACAAATCCCAGGTGCTGTGATAGCAAGTCCTGACTCTGCCTGAATCAGGCAATCGTCCAAATATGGGTAAATCTGAATATTTCTCTGCCTGCAAAACGCAATGGCAGGATCTAGGCACTTTGTAAATACCCTGAGCGCAGTAGATAAGCCAAAGGGCAGAGCAGAGAACTGATGGTGCATGGAGCCTGCCCTGAAGCGTAGGATTTTTCTGCAGGATTCCCTTATTGGGATGTGCAGGTAAGCTTCTTTTAAGTCGAGAGCTTCTAGCCAGGCATCCTTGGCTAGCATAGGAAGAAGCTGCTGAACAGTTAGCATTTTGAATTTTGGAACCACCACAAAGGAATTGAGAATAGAAAGGTCCAGGATAGGACGCCAAGAGTTTCCTTTTCTGGGAACTAGGTAAAGTCATGAATAAAAACTTTGACCCAGTTGTTCTGCTGGAACAGGTTGAATAGCCCTGATACTGAGGAGAGAGCGCACTTGTTTTGGGGCCTCCTGGTTTGGGGGAAAGTCTGGCCATCCACTTGGGGTTGGGAGTGAGTGGAAGTGCAATCTGTATCCTAGGGAAACTATGTTTAAAACCCATTTGTCTTGGGTAATGAGTTCCCAGTTTTTTGCATGCAGGGCAAGTTTTCCCCCTAAGGGAGCAAGTAGCTGAGCAAGGATTGGTAGGGGTAAGGATAAGTCATTGTGCCATTTTTTCCATAGGAGGGTGGCTTACTACCTGCTTTGGAAGTGGGGGCCCCCCACTGCTTAGATCTGTGCATAGCCTGAGAATTAAGTCTTGGCGGTCTGCTGCTCCTGGGTTTGGACTGAGAAAGCCTTAAGTGACTGGAAAAGACCAGTTCTTTGAAGGCCAATCCCTACTAATCTAGGTGGCCGTACTTGTAATAAATGTTTAACAATTTGCATAGACTTAGCTTTTTCCTCCATCCTTTTGAGGACTTCTGCTTTGTTGGCAATAAGGCGCTCTGGGTGTAAGGGTGCATCCAGCAATTTAGCTTTAACATTATCTGGCAAGTTTTGTTCCTTAAGCCAAGCATGCCTTCTAAGTACAGACCCAGTGACAGCAGCCCTGCAAGATGTTTCTAAAGCATCACTGCAAATTACGTTTACCTACTTGGTCAGCAGAATGCATTGACTCTTGTAAATCTTTGTGCTCAGCACAGTCAGGAATCAACATAATTTTCTGTTTAATTAAGCCAACAACGTGCTGCTGATGATTTTAACATATGAAACTGGCAATTTAAAGCCCTAATGACCAAAGTGACAGAAGTATATACCTTCTTACCCCATCTGTCTAAAGCTCTAGAATCCCTATCAGAAGGGATAGGATTTTTTGGCAGTAGTAGCCTTAATGCCTTTTGGTCCTTGGAAAATTGTCTCTGGATCCACAGGATTCTTGAAAAGGAATTTGAGAGAGTCAGGTACTCTGTAGTACCCGTCAGGTTTCCTGGGAGCTGGAGGCAAAGTATCTGGGGTAAGGCTGGATTCCAAGAAAACATCTACAATCTCCAGAACAGGAGGGATAGCTAGAGGCCTGTGTTGTGGCAGGTTTAAAAATTTCCCAAGTCTCTTTTTGGATTGAGAAAAGTCCTGGCTTTCGCAGCGGAAATGCTCCCTACGGGTATGCAAGGTTTCACCAAAAGAAAAATCTTCTGGAGGAAAAGCAGAGGGAATGGAATCCTCTGCATCAGAATCATTACTAGATCAGGATAAATCCTGGTAGTCAGAAGAAACAGATATCGGACTCCTGATCAGAAGATTCAGAAAATCAGTTCTAGGTCTCAGAGAGGGAAAGCTGGCTTCCCCTAATTAAGGTAATAAGGTCTTCAGCCATTCTAATCATTTGTTTTTGAGGCGTATGGGCCATAAGAACGTGCTTTGGTCGGTTTTCTAGGATTAGTGCAAGCTTTAGGCCTGAGGAATTCTGTATTTTTAGCTTGAAACGAAGCCGTCTGTTTGATACGTAAATTGGTCGGCCTGAATACACCCTCAAAAGCCGGTGCCTGCACAGCTGCTCCAGACCCATCCAAGGTACAGACATCCGCAGGTTCCATAGTCTAAGAAGTATCCTGCACCATACCGGACTCCGAAGGGGTCTCAGTAGAGGCCTGCAAATCTGTAGTAGTGGGTAATGGGGGCTGCCAAAGCGCCTCACTGAGTACCTGCAGACTGGCGACTAGTTTATTGGAAGCTTTGTCAGCAGTTTTGGACCTATGCCATCTGTCTTTATCCTTACGTTTTTTCGGGAGATCGGTAGTCGAATGGCTTAAAGAAGCCATTTTGGAGATCAAGAACGAAAGCATTTTAACTACAAAAATAGCCAGACGACTAATAGTTCGGGTGTTGAACAAGGCACAAAACAGACAGCGAGGGACGTTGTGGTCCGGGCCTAAACAGGTGAGGCAGTAAGAATGAAAATCTCTGAGGTATTTGTTTTCCACAGGCTAGTCAATTGTTAAATTTTTCTCTGACATTGGTTAGAGCAAGAAAAGAGGATCTCCAACGGGGTACTTATCTTTTTGAAGAATTCATGTCTGAAATTCAAAAACGAAAATTTCAGGAGTCAGCAGACTGGCACTTGCAAACTGCTTCTGGTTTGGGCACCGCATGGCAAGAAAGACTGATGTAATGGTGTCAGCTGCATGTTTTATACCCCTGACGACATGGAAGAAGCAACAGCATCCGACGCACAAATCCGAAGACTCTGGTATTCAGGCTGGCTGAGGGCTATCTGCAGGCAGATAACCGAAATGTGATGACTGCAACAGTGAAACATGAATATCATCATATGAAACCCCAATAACTCATTGAAATACTAAAGCAATTCAGTCAGTAAAACCAGAAAAAGCACAGAGGTGTTCGATACTTAGCATAAATGCAAATTCAGACTAGCTATAAGGAAGGACCATAACAGGGAGAGATAAAGGACAGAGTGGAAAGGCTTCCCACTCCAAAATGCTGAGTGTGGAACTCCCCCACGAGGCAGTGGCAGCAACCACAGCCTTACTGGAGAGTCAAGATTATGTACCACGCTGGCTTTGTGTAATGACAGCTAACAGACGGACGCCATTTTTACTGCATTTCAATATGGTCTGCTTATTTACAGGGCATCCTTACCTTCCTTTTGCAAATGTACTGTGTCATTTTAAGATTTAGTTTTCGCCAGATAAAATTTGTGCTGCTTGCGCGCACCCAGTGAAAGCAAAATTGTATCACCTTTCTTTCATGAAAATGGAATGAAAACAAGGTAAAAATAATTCAAGAAAAGTGCATACACCACCTTAGGCACAAATGGGGGACTAGTATGGAGAATTATCCTGTTCTTATGAGAGAAGATGAATAGTTTCTTACATGGACTTCTAAGATGGCTAGTTAGTAATCAGGTTAATTAGAGCTCTCCCAGTGTGAACAAATACTGGTGGGAAAAAAGCCACTGAAAAACAGTTTGTGTAACATTTGATTACTGGCTACTAATTAAGCTATCAGGATGCCAGCAAAAAAGAAATTACAGAAAAAAAATCTGTCTGGATAACATATTTTCTGTGCTCAAAATAACAGTTCAAGTTTCAGCTTTGGCACAGAAGATGGCCACTAGTAATTGAGAAAAAAAAAGAAATCAAATGCACACAAACTTGTGAAACATGGAAATGTATAAAGTGAAATAAAAGGCTGGAAAAATATGAGCTCTAACTATTCAGAAGAACTGAAAACTTCAAAATCAGAGAATGAAATCAAGAAAAGGACGACTTAGCATGAGGCGTCTCAAAAGTTAAAAAAAAAAAACACAACACACAATACAGTTAAGACAGCATGAAGAGAGAAACTGACACTTTGTTGTACCAGAGAAATTGGAAGAAACATTAATGCATTAACATTTTATGAAAGCACAAATAAGCAACTGGACTTTATTCCACAGCAGGATCTACTGTGAGGGAACAATGTATGCATGCTCAAAATCCGGTCATGAGAAAGCAGCCAAATCATTTACTAGTAGTGCAATCACACTAGAGAAAACTTTTGACCAAAAAAAAAAAAAACACAAGTATTAAAAACTATTGCGGTGGTAGCGTTGTTACCTCACAACAAGAGGTTTTCCCGTTCAATTCTCGGCTTGGCTTGGGATTGCCTTCTGTGTGGAGTCTGCATGCCCTCCCCACGATTGGGTAGCATTCGAAAGACATGCATGCGTAAATGGGCGTGCCTTCGTTGAAGATTGGGCATCGAGTTGGCACCTCGGCGTTTCGTAAAAATCTACTGCCAATAATTAGCAGACCGGAGTTCTGCTGTGGCAACCCCTTACCGGGAAAAGCCGAAAGACAAACAAACAGAAGTATTAAAAACTGGGGACATCTGAATAACTGTGGAATATGATAATTTAATGTACACCAGGCAAGGTAGCATACGTATACAACCAATCAGGAAATGTCAACAAGCAGGTGTGAGATACAAGCAGCTCTACCAATCTATTTTCAGAATAGCTTCTAGTAGAGATTGAAGTACTTTTTTATGGATGCAAAACAGGCTGAGGAGAAAAAACTTATAGCCAACAAAGAATGAGGCAAGCATACAGAAGGAACTCTGCTTGTTCTGACAAAACTAAGAATGACTCTGCCATTATGCAGGAAGTAAAATTGCTTAAGTGTCAGAAAAAAGGCAGAAGATATTACTAGAAAAAGTTATGTATTTCCTATAACGTTCCGTGTTGTCCATCTTCAATTATCCTCGACATACAGGTTCAGTTCCGATACTGGAACAGACTCTGCCGTTACTGCAGCTCATGCCAGCCAAACACACTAATTTCACCTCTACTCACAATCCCTCTCACCCAATTACCTCAGAGTTTGCAGAGAATGTATAAATAGATGAGGAAGCCCAAAGAGAAACCATACCTCACAGTTAGCAGAGAATGTACAAATAGATGAGGAAGCCCGAAGGGAAACCACATCTGTTATGCTTTAAAGGTCACAATAATTTGAAGGTACATAATCCAATCCACCAAAAAATCTTCAAAGGCCAGGGGATGGAGGGAGGGTGTCCAGCATAAATGAAGATGGACAACATAGATGGAACGTTACGTAAAGTACATAAACTTCTTTATCTGAGGTTGTCAATCATTTTATCCTTGACATATGGGACAGAGTCCCCAGCTACCTTACACCTAGGGAGGACTCACAGAAGGATATTCCTGAGCACCACTGAACTAAAGGATGTTCTTCCCCTAGAGACCAAGTCCAATTTGTAATGAGTAAATAAGGTACGGGGAGAAGTCCAAGTAGCTGCTGCACATATATCATCCATTAAAGTTCCACACTGGAAAACTGTTGAAGTGGCTACTGATCTTGTAGAATGGGCTTTCACGGGCCTAGGCAAGGCAATTTTGTTCTTATCACAGATAAATGAAACAATCCTTTGGTCATCTAGCTAGAGTCGCCTTGTTGATTGGCTTACCAGACCTTGCACTGGAAAAGGAAACCAACAATTGGTCAGATTTTCTCATGTCTTTTGCCCTGTGAAGACAGAAGCGCAATTGTCTGTGACCATCTAGTAAACGCAAGGAATATTCACATCTGTTAGAAAAGTTTGGAAAGAATACTGGTAAATTAATAGCTTGACTGATGTTACAACTGACTACCTTGGGTAGGAAGGAGGAGTTTATTCGTAAAGAAACTATCTTTGTGCAAGGCCAGACAAGGTGGTTTACATGACAAGGCCCGAATTTCTGAAATTCTTCTAGTAAGGTTATACCCACCAAAAACAATATTTTCCATCACAAAAACTTCATATCACACTCTTCCGAGGGGTTCAAAGCGAGAATGTAAACTGGTTTGCAACACAACGCTTGGATCCCAAGGTGGTGTAGGGTCTTTGAAAGTTTCTACAAAACTGTTCTTTTTAAATGCTGCTAGTTGTATTCTGATGGTAGAAGGGGAAGATTCTGCATTCAAAAAAAAAAAAAGAGAGGCTAAGCATTCTAAAATACTTTCTATAGAAGCAGAGAAGGGGTGTTTTTTTCATGAGCCCAAATGGTAAATCTCTTCAAATTACTAGAATACAGTTTACGGGTGGGTGGTTTATGAGAAGATAAGAGAATATAGCATACCGGGGAGGAAAGATTTAGACGCCAGGCAATTAATGGAATTGGAGGAACAATGCTGTCAAGCTTGAAGTTCAAAATGTCTGGGTGAGCAAATTCAACTGGATGGGACAGAACATCCAAAATCAGGTCCAGAATCCAAGGTTGTTGAATCAGACAAGACCAAAGAAAGGGGAACCAACTCCATAGAGGCCAAAAGGGGGCAATGAGGATTACTTTGCTCTTCAACCTGAGTGTTTTCTGCCGGAATTTTGGAATTAGAGTATCGGGGGGGGGGGGGCATACAGGAGACCGCGGCCCAATTGTGGAGGAGAGTCTCTTGGTGACTTCCCAGGAGGGGGAAATCAGGCCAAGTAATTACTGCACTTGTTTAGGGGAGAGGCCAACAGGTCGCAGAAAGGTTGACCCCAACAACAGAAGATCCTGACAGGTCTGGACTGAAAGACCACTTGTGAAGCTGAATGATACATCTGCTCAGTTTGTCTGCAATCACACTGTAACGCCCCATAATATGCATTGCTATCAGAAAGCAGTTGGAAGAGATAGCCCATTGCCACACTGAGGGCTTCTCGATAAAAGGGGGTAAGACTTGGTAACTCCCTGCTTGCTGATTTACCAAACTACTCTCACTGTCTGTTTGAACTGCAGTTGTCCCCTAAGGAAGAGCTGTTTGAAAGGCCTGCAATGATAGCAACACTGCGACTCCAGGACATTGATATGCAAGTCTGCATCTAAGGGGGACAAAGTGCCTTGGACGGTCTTGCCCAAAAACTACCCCTCACCCCATTTGGGAGGCTTCTGTGGTCACTATGGCCGTGGGTCTCTGGAAGGACAAAGGAGCAGCAGAGGAGAATTTGTCTGGAGCAAGACCACCGAAGTAGTTCCTTCTTGCAATAATTTGTGATCAGATTCTGATCAGACATGGGTTGATGAAGCACAGACCACTGAGATGCTAGCAGCCATTGCAGTATTCAGATGCGAAAACTTGGCTAGAGGAACTAGAGTTATTGACGCTGCGACACTAGAGCTTGCAAAATAAGTCGAACAGGAACCTTCTTTCTGTGGATTATCTTCTGGACCCGTGTAATAATTCTTTGGAGTCTCTCTAGAGGAAGGGATGCTACGGTGGTTGTCGTACTTAGAAATGCGCCTACAAACTCTAGATTCTAAATTGCAGTTAATTGGTATTGAGATTCACAGTAATTACTAGGTGGGCACAGATACTGAGTGTGTAATCCCTTCCCTGTATCAAATATTGCCGGGTCGAAGCATTTACAAGCCAGTCCAAGTACGGAAACACCTGGAATCCTTGGGAGCTACTACTACTGCCATGCATTTGGAGAACACCCTGGGAGCTGTGGTGAGACCAAAGGGCAGCACTCTGAATTGGTAATGACTGGCTCCCAGTCAGAAGCAGAGGAACTTCCTGCAGCACTTGTCCATTCTTAGACAGCAACACATCCTGAAGATCGATGGAGCACAGTCTTCTTTCCTCATGATAATCCAGAATTTTGTCAAACCGATTTGCTCAACACAGATCCAAAACTGGTCTCCAGTCCCCTGCCTTTTTTGGCATTACAAAGAATCTGAAGTTCCAGATCCCCTCTGGTCTGGTGGGACTTCTGGGAGTGACTCTTATTTAGCTGTTTATTTCAATTTCTAGGACTGCTGGATCCCTCTGATTGGGTGGGACAACAGGGATTTTTATTTATTTTGTTGCTTACAATGGGAGGATGGGAAAAAGGTATGGTACAACCTCTGTATATGTTCCATTGCACCAAAGAATCTGTTATGCTTTGCCAGGTGTTTGGGTGGAAGGGATAAGCATCCCCCGACTGCCTCCACAGGCAGACAATTGGGCCTCCATTCAGGAAAGCTGAAAGGGCTTACTCGGAAAGTAATCTCTGAAGCCCTGATTCTGCGGACCATGTCTGCAGTGTGGGCAGTGTCTGCATTTTGGTTCCATGTCCCTAGGGGTACTGCCTCCATTTGTGTCCTGGAAAGGCTCTTGGGATTTTTTTTTAAACACATCTTTCCCCTGCTCCTCTGGTTCCTACAAAAGGATCTTTGGGGGGGGGGGGTACGCCCACGGCAGCATGTCTTACCAACCCTTCTCATACCTGGATAAAGTTTCTCTTTTGGGCCAAACAAAGATGATCTGTGAAAGTGTGCACTGATAAATGAAGACTTAAATGGTTCTGCAAAGTCAAAGGTGCAACCAGTTATGTCTCCTTATGGCTACAGCTGAACCCGCTGCTTTAGATGTCCCTTCGGCTGTATGCACAATGGGTCTCGTGGACAAATTACACAGATTTCAGCGTGGCTAGCTGGAAGGCAAATTTCTCTTGCAGCCTTTCGGCAATAGCTCCTGCCAGGTTATCTGACAACTCCTTTATCACACCCCTTTGAAGTTTTGTGAAATGTGCCAGAAAGTTCAATTCAAAGACTTTAGGGCGAAGGACGAAGCATAAACCCACCTCACAAATCAATCCATAGACAATCCTCCCTGTTGGGTGGATAGATTAACCCTCCTCGGCGAGTTTCGTGGCAGCCGCTACGACCATGGCATCCACTGCTACACCTTTAGCCTAGAACTATCCATCTTCAGGGGTAGATAAAATCTTCAAAAAGTACAGTTGTGTACACTTACCATAAATGTAGATGTTAGAGTGTATTCACTGTTGCAGTCATTACACATTTGGGTAATCCTGCTGGCAGGTTGCCCTCAGTCAGCCTGAATTCCAAAGTCCTGGGTCCTTCGTTGGCTGCCGTCACCCCTTCCCTGACGTCAGGTCATCAGGGGTATAAAAGAAGCAGCCAATGCCATATAGTTTTTCTTGCCCCAGATGCCAGGTGGCCCCTAAAAGGGTAGCCAAAATTTATACATGTAAAAATACATGCACCAATATAAACTTTACCTTCATCTACAAGTAAATACACCACATAGGTTCCATCAGAAGAAAGGGGGATGGCGGGTGGGTAACCTGGACTGCAACAGTGAATACACCAACATCTACATTTATGGTAAGTGTACACAACTGTACTATGCTCTTCGTGTTTCACTGTTGCAGTCATTACATTTGGGTAGAGTCCCAAAGCTATGGTTGGAAGGCTGGAGCTAAACAGCATTAGGAGTGGCTATGAGGCCCTGCAGAACTGCAGTGGCAAAGCCTGCCCTGGATTTAGAGTAGAGTGGCAGATGAAAGTGCTTTGTAAATGTGTGCACTGAAGTCCAAGTAGCAGCCTCTAAAATGTCCTTGGTTGGTACTCCCCTGAGAAAGTCTGCTGAAGTGGCTGCAGCTCTGGTTGAATGTGGCCTAATGCCCTTAGGCACTAGCTTGCCATGGTGTAAAGAGCAGAAACGAATGCAGTGGCCTATCCACTTTGAAATAGTCTGCTTTGAGATAACCTTTCCTTGTGATCCTGGAGCAGATGTCACTAGTAATTGCTCTTTCTGAAAACATTGGTTCTGTCCAAGTAGAATCTAAGCTGTCTGTGTACGTCCAAAGAATGCAGAATTCTCTCCCCCTTGTTCTGTGGATTTGGATAAAAAGTTGGCAGATGCACAGTTTGGTTAAGAGCCACACTGGACACCATCTCAGGCATAAATGTTGGGTTTGTCCTCAGAGAGACCCTGTCTGGATAAAAAATGATAAAAGGTTCCACAGCCATGAGTGCCTGTAGCTCAAACTCATCTTGCAGAAGTTATTGCTAGAAGCAGAGCTGTTTTCCAAGATGAAAACTTTATATCAGCAGTAACAGATGGCTCAAAAAGAGGCAGGGTGCGTTTTTCCAAGACATAGTTGAGGTCCCATGCAGGCATTGGTGATCTACTTGGAGGCCTTAAATTTTTGGCTCCTCTGAGGTACTGCTTTAATAAGGGATGAGAAAAGACTGGTGGCTCCGTATTGTAATGAGCCGAAATGACAGAGCCATCAATTTTAATAGATGAAAAAGATAGGCAATTGTCCAGCATCTCAGTTAAGTATTGCATAATCTGAGGAATATTTGGCACAGCTGCATCAATTCCTTGTGCCTGGCTCCAACCACAGAATCTCTTCCATTTTCCAGCATAAGATTTTCTAGTACTAGGCCTTCTGGCTTCCAAAATGATATCCATCACAGCTTTACTGAGGGGTGTGTTTTGTATGAGTACATTATCCACCATGCTGCCAGGTTTAAAGTCCTGAGATGGCTGTGCAGGATCTGATTGTTTTGCTGGGACAGTAGATGAGGCATTTGAGGTAAGGTCCAAGCTGGGCATTGAGATAAGTTCCTTAGGACTGGATACCAGTACTGGCGGGGCCACTCTGGGGCAATCAGTATCATCTTTGGCTTCTCCTGTCTGACCTTTAGGAGTACCTTGGGAAGGAGAGGCAGTGGGGGAAAGGCATATAATGATAGGGCGTCCACTTTCCATGCTCGTCTGTGATAAGCCCTTGTGCAGAATCTTTTTAGTTGGTAGTTGTGAGGGGAGGCAAATAGATCTATGTCCAGGCATCCCCATTTCCTTGTTATGATGAAGACTTATGGATCCAGCTGCCTCTTGTGGGGATCTGTGAGGTTTCTGCTTAGTTCGTCTGCCAGAGTATTTTCCCTTCCTGGCAGGAATTGTGCCTGCAGATGTACTTGGTAAGTCAATGCTGTGTCCCACAAAGTCATGGCTAATCTGCAAAGGGGGTAAGAATGTGTGCCCCCCTGCTTGTTTATATACCACACGACTATGGTGTTCGCTGTCTTTATCAGTAGTTGTCCCAGATGAAGTAGGTCCTTGAAGGCTGTCAGGGCATTTTCAACAGCTAGCATCTCTTTTTGCTTGATATGTAGATGCATTTGGTTTGAGGACCATGTGCCCTGAATGCATCTTCTTGCCATGTGGTCCCCCCAAGCATAATCTGATGCATCCATTGTTAGTGTCTGCCTGGCTGGGGGTAACATGAATGGCTGTCCCTTGTTTTGGTGATGAGCCTTTGCACACCATCGAAACTCCTGTTGCAGGCAGGGAATGAGAGCAATCATTGTTTCCAGGCTGTGGCAATGTTGAGTCCAAACACTTTTTAGGTACCACTGAAATTTCCTCATACGCAGTCTTGCATATGGAATTAGTAGGATGCAGAATGCCATGAAGCCCAAAGCCTGCAAAATTTTTCTTGCAGATAACTGGGCCTTTGTTGCCAACATTTTGAAATAGGTAGTCAGCTGCCTTTGTTTGTCTGGTGTGAGATAAACCATCTGGGCAATTGTATTTAAGCTTGTACCCAGGAATATTATCTCGAGAGGGTACTAGTGTTCATTTCTTTTTGCTGACTGTGTACCCTAGGCATGTTAGAAGTCTTTTCACAAACGCCAGATGCTGTAGAAGAACATCCTTGTTCTCTGCTTGAATTAGGCAGTCATCCAAGTAAGGATATATTTGTATTCCTCTTTGTCTGCAGACTGCAATTACTTGTGCTAGGCACTTTGTAAAGACCCCGGGCGCAGTAGAGGAACCAAAGGGCAGTGCAGAGAATTGGTAAAGCATTGAGCCAGCCTTGAATCGGAGGTATCTTCTGCATAGTTGTCTGATTGGGACATGCAGGTATGCCTCTTTTAGGACTAAAGTGACAAGCCAAGCATTCTTGCCCAGCATGGGCAGAAGCTGCTGCAAAGTCAACATTTTGAATTTTGGTACATCCAGGAATGTGTTCAGAATAGATGGGTCCAGTATTGGTCTCCAGGCCTTGTCCTTTCTGGGTACCAAGAACAGTCTTGAGTAAAATCCTTGTCCCTGCTCTGGCTTTGGTACTCGTTGAATGGCCCCCATGTCCACGAGGGATGAGACTTGTTTTTGTGCCTCTGCCCATTGATTTTTTGGCAGATCTGGCCAGCCGTTTGCCTTTGGCAGGGTATGGAAATGGAACTTGTAGCCTTGTGACAATATTTAGAACCCACTTGTCCTGGGTTATTAATGTGCCAATTTTGAGAAAAAAGTGCTAATTTTCCCCCTAAGAGTGCTGCCAGGAGGTAAGTGCTTGGTGCAGACAGGGGGAAGTCATTGGGACTGCTTCCTGTATGGTTGTGATTTGTCTTCTCCAACTTCAAAGGTAGAAGCGCCCCATTGCTTTGACCTGTATGAACCTTGCGCCTGGGATCTGCCTCTAGGGCATCTGGATTTGCCCCTTTGAGGTCTGTCTGACACAGGAAAGGACCAATTCTTTGTAGGCCAGTGTCTACTAAACCTAGGTGGCTGTACTTGTAAAAAATCTTTGACAGTTTGCATAGATTTAGCTTTGTCCTTCATTTTCTTTAACACCTCTTCTGCCTAAACACCAAACAAAGTATCATGCTGTAAAGGTGCACCTAATAATTTAACTGACATGATCAGGCAGATTCTGTTCCTTTAACCAAGCATGCCTCCTAATTACAGAACCCGTAACTGCGGCCCTGCAGGATGCCTCCAAAGAATAAAATCACATTGCAAAGTATGCTTTCCAACTTGTTCAGCTGCATGCAATAAATCCTGCATTTCCTTGTTTTCTGCACATTCAGAGTTTAATATTATCGTTTTAAGCAATGCCATGACATGTTGCCGATTTTTGAGCATATGAAATTGACAGTTTAAGGCCCTTATAGCCAAGGTAGCAGATGTGTAAACCTTTTTTCCCCCATCTATCCAGTGCCCTAGAATCTCTGTCAGAGGGGGTAGGGTTTTTTGCAGCAGAAGCCTCAACTCCTTTGGGACCCTGTGAAATAAACAGTTTCTGGGTCTGCAACAGGGTTTTTAAAAAGGAATTTATGAGAGTCAGGAACCCTGTAATATCGGTTAGGCTTAACAGGAGCTGGAGGTAAGGAGTCAGGGGTAAGACTAGACTCCTGAAACACATCTACAATGTCTAACACAGGTGGAATGGCTAGTGGCCTGTGTTGAGGTAGTAAAAGGAAATCCCTGAACCTCTTTTTGGTTTCTGAAAAATCTTGGCTCTCCCAGTGGAAATGCTCCCTCATGGTATGCAAGGTTCCCCAAAAGAATAGTCCTCTGGAGGAGAAGCTGAAGATATAGATTCTTCAGCATCAGAATCCTCTTGGGGGGGGAAGAGAATATTCCTGATCAGAGGAGGAATCAGAGGAAATAGAAACCTGATCTGAAGATTCATAGTCAGTTGTTTGCCTAGGCCTCTTATCAGGAGGGGGATGGGAACCCCTGATCAAGGTAATCAAGTCTTTGGCCATTTTGAGCATCCGTTTTTTGGGCATAGAGGCCTGTCCACGTGAATCTTGAGTTTGTTTCTTGGCCTTAGAAGGTGCTTTAGTCTTTGAAGCTGAAGTCACTTTAATATAAAAGATATTTAGGTCCGAATACACCCTCAGAAGCTGGTGCCTGCTCAGCGGCTCCGGACCCATCTGAAGGAATAGTATCAGAGGCTCCAATACCTTGAGTTTCCAGCAGCATGGCCGGCTCCACGTGGGAGTCGGTAGTGGCCTGCGACTCTAAAGTAGCGGGCATCAGGGGCCGCGAAAGCACCTGAGAACCGGCGACTGTCTTAGGAGAAGCTTAGTCGTCAGTTTTGGGCCTCTGTTGTCTCTCTCTCTCCTTTTCTTTGCGGTTTTTGTGAACTCCAGTAGTCGGATGGCTAGCCGACGACATTTCTGGATAATTAAACTGGCGTCCAAAATAGTTAAAAGCAAAATCATACAGATGCTTAATAGTGCGTTGGTTAAATCTAGCACAAAACCAACAACCAGAAACGTTGTGATCAGGGCCTAGGCAAGGAATACAGTAAGAATGAAAGTCCTTAGGAGGTATTTGCTTTCCACAAGAAATACAATTATTTACTTTTTCTGACATCGGTCTGGAGCAAGAAAAAAGTTTCCCCAACAGGGTACTTAGCTTTATTGAAGCCTTCGGATCTGAAACTCTAACACGAAAATCTCAGGAGTCGGCCAACCGGCACTTGCGAACTGCTTCTGCTTCGGGCGGCAAGAAAGACTAAAAATGGCGTCGGCTGCTTCTTTTATACCCCTGATGACCTGACGTCAGGGAAGGGGCGACAGCAGCCAACGCAGGACCCAGGACTTTAGAATTCAGGCCGACTGAGGGCAACCTGCCAGCAGGATTACCCAAATGTAATGACTGCAACAGTGAAACACGAACATCCACCAAAGCAGAAGAGACCAATAAAACAGCTACAGACAGGGTAAAAGTTTATTACACACACTAGCACATCAGCAAAATGCCTTCACTGGAGTACAAAAATCAAGCCAAGAACATATAGTCACAGTAATCAAGCAATCAGTACCTTCATACATCAATTAAACATACTTCCAATTACAATCTTGGTTTAACCCCTTAGGCCTCAAAGAATTTGATTTTCTTATACACGCTATTTCCTCACATAACAGCTTCTCCAAGACTTCTACCTTCGCCCATACATAACATTCTAAAATACAACCTTTTAACAGTGAAGAATCACTATTATGAAAATCTCTAAAATGAAATGCCAGAGAGCTCTCCAAGCAAATATTTCTAGCATGTTC